>NW_022881717.1:0-57275 GCF_009870125.1 Drosophila pseudoobscura | reverse complement strand
TCAGCAGCAGACACAGCAAATTCTGGCGAGCAGCAACCTGCAGACGTCACATCATCGTTGCCAGACACGGGCTGCAAGCAGCAGCTCACGCACCCTGGACGACAGCCATCGATGCAATCCGCAAGAGGCACTTCTGGACCACGGACTGGAGCAAGTCCGACGGCGCCTTGAACGGGTTGTCGACGACGACGTCCAAATCATCTCAGATGACGACGACGACGACGTCCAAATCATCAGCGATGTCCAATCCATCTCAGATGACGATGACCACAACAACGACGATGATGCCGGCCGGCACATTGCGCACACCTCCACAGTCACTCCGCACTTTGGTGCAGCAAGGCGCCGCTCACCGGGACGCCGCAATCCGGCCGCAGCAAGTCCAATGTTCCTGTGGTGGACATTGTCGTTGTACCTGGTAAATGTAAAAATGACATTAAAATTTGCAAAATTATCCCCTCCACAGAGCAATATAAAACGGCACAAAACTCACCTGAAGCGTGTACAAACACGCTTGCGACACCGGGCGACACCCCTAGTTGCTCCTCTGATCCTTTCTCATGGGCGTCACCACGGCATCCGGCCTCCAGAAGGGCTCCGCGGACGAGAGTCATCACGGCTGCTGGTTGGCCATGAATGCCAATTTGGACACGCTTGCGCTGCACACATGGCGCACCCGAATCCACGCAGGGGTGGTTTTCCTGCACTTCATGGCTGCTGGCAACCATCGCCACACAAATCTGGCCGAATCCCGGGCCACCTGGAGGTCCACGGCGATCGCTCCATCCACTCTGCACGGTGCTGTGCATTGTCCACGTCTCCTGCCGCACCTTACACACGCGCTCATCCAGCGCCGTACGGTTGCGCCCTGTGCCATCCACACTGCTCCAGACGACGACGATGATCCTCCAGTACCTGAAATAGAAAATAAATAGAATTAAATTAGGCTATAAATGTCATTAATGTTGCAATTTTGTCCAAATACTCATCTCTTTGTGACCACCTGTTTGTATAAATGTACGTCAATAATTGCGAATGTCAAAATAGGGCTACCAGACTGTAAGACTGATAGAATGTAAACATGTCTGTAGATGTTAATGTTAATGTCAATTGCCCGCAAAAATTCAAAAGAACATTATTGTTGTAAGTTAAGCTTAAATGTAAATTGCCGATGTAAAGGTAATAAGAAAAGCTGGAAATAAACTCCGCCAGTAGCAAAGCTGGCGGGCGAGTGTGCGCATCGTAGGCGTGCACGCGCATCTAATTACATCGAAAAAAAAAACATATTGGTGTACGAAATTAGCTGTATGTACATAATAAATTTACATATGTATGTCAGCAACTAAGTAAGCAGCCAGAAGTCATCCCAACGCAACATCCAGTGAATCAACTTGAAAATAAAATAACTATATTCATTAAAAGCCAACAAATATAAAAACAAAAAAATTACTTAACTGGAATGCCGACAATTTGCCACCAAACCTACAAAATGAAAACCTGCAAATAAAATAAAATTAAATTTATCCAAAATACAACTCAAAACGCTTACCAAATCTGCAGCAAACCTGAAAACAAAACAAAATTTAAAACATAAACATAAAAATTTAAATAAACAAAACACATATGGTGTATGAAATTAACTGTAAGTACATAACAAATGTACATATGTCAGCAACTAAGCAAGCAGCCAGAAGACATCCCAACGCAACATCCAGGGAATCAACTTGAAAATAAAATAATTATATTCAATAAAAGCCAACAAATATAAAAACAAAAATTACTTAACTTGAATGCCGACAATTTACCACCAAACCTATAAAATATAAACCTGCAAATAAAATAAAATTAAATTCAGCCAAAATACAATTCAAAACACTTACCAAATCTGCAGCAAACCTGAAAATAAAACAAAATTTAAAACGTCAGCAACTAAGCAAGCAACCAGAAGACATCCCAACACAACATCCAGGGAATCAACTTGAAAATAAAAAAAAAATATATTCAATAAAAGCCAAAAAATATAAAAACTAAAATTACTTAACTTGAATGCCGACAATTTACCACCAAACCTACAAAATATAAACCTGCAAATAAAATAAAATTAAATTCAGCCAAAATACAATTCAGAACACTTACCAAATCTGCAGCAAACCAGAAAATAAAACAAAATTTAAAACGTCAGCAACTAAGCAAGCAACCAGAAGACATCCCAACACAACACCCAGGGAATCAACTTGAAAATAAAATAATTATATTCAATAAAAGCCAACAAATATAAAAACAAAAAATTACTTAACTTGAATGCCGACAATTTACCACCAAACCTATAAAATATAAACCTGCAAATAAAATAAAATTAAATCCAGCCAAAATACAATTCAAAACACTTACCAAATCGGCAGCAAACCTGAAAATAAAACAAAATTTAAAACGTCAGCAACTAAGCAAGCAACCAGAAGACATCCCAACACAACATCCAGGGAATCACTTGAAAATAAAATAATTATATTCAATAAAAGCCAACAAATATAAAAACAAAAAATTACTTAACTTGAATGCCGACAATTTACCACCAAACCTATAAAATATAAACCTGCAAATAAAATAAAATTAAATCCAGCCAAAATACAATTCAGAACACTTACCAAATCTGCAGCAAACCTGAAAATAAAACAAAATTAACAAAAAAAAAAAACTCAAAAATCAACAAATACACAACTCAAACTACTTACCAAATTCTCCGCACATCAAAAGTCAAAACCTGAAAATAAAACAAAAAACAACAAGTTTTTATATCTTTTACAGATAGCAAGCAAATGCATCATCGCTTTCACGAAACTTACATCCTCCAGACCCATACGCATCCCGGGTGGCCGGACCAGCAGCCACTCGGTTGATCGAGCCAATCCACAGGCAACGCATCCTCGGTGGCCGGACCAGCAGCCACTCGGCCGAGCGGGCTAACCTGAGCTTAATCTTAAAATAAAATTAAATTAAAGCAAGAAAAAAAAATTGTTTAATTAATTGTAATAAATACCACATTGTTATCGATATTTATGTAATCTTATGTTGCCAAAACTTGTAATGTTGTCAGATATAATGTTATATGTTGCTAGATAGTAATAAGAACATTAATAAAGTTTGCGTCAGGTCACACTGAGCAAGTTTACACATCAAAAAAAAAAAGCCAAGTTGATGCAGGCCCCGATCACTGTGAAGCCATTGCTAGCCCCCCCCTCTGCCATGCTGACCAGAGCCTCTGCTGCTACTGCCTCTGCTGCCACTGCCTGTGCTGCCATTCCTGGTGCTGCTGCTAAAGCCACCGCCCCTACTCGCGTAGCTGCCGCCACAGCTAAACGCCCATCAACATCCACAGTTCCTAGTGCTGCTCGTGTAGGTGCTGCTCAACGCACGCCAGTTTCTACTGGTGCTGCCCGTGCTGCTGCTGCCCCTACTGCTACCTGTGCCCCTGGCAGTTCTGCCACTGCTGACGCTACCAATCCTACTGCCCTTGCAGCATCCGTGCCGAGCCAGATGACTCTGCACGAGATTCTCAAGGAGCAGCGGGAAAAACTTGCAAAGGAGAGGAAGGTGATGGCCATGCTGAAGGCCGAGTCGGAGGCCCGTAACAAGAAGCGGACGACCACCCTGGCCTCGCCGATTACAAAGGTGTCGGCCAAGATGGTCAAACGGATTGTATCCTCCAAGGAGAAGCGGGACCCAAATCAGATGAGTACATCAAACTATTACAATATTCTTTCTGATGCTGATATGGATGTGGATGCTGACTGCAGCGAGGGAGAGACGGAAGCCGAGGAACCTGTTCCCACAAACAGGCCCTCTACTTCTCATACCACCCCCCCGCCTGCCCCTACTACTGCGCACGCTAACAATGCTGCTGCTACTGCTGACGCCAAAATTGTGCGGCCAGCCCCTATTT
This sequence comes from Drosophila pseudoobscura, assembly GCF_009870125.1. Classification (NCBI taxonomy): domain Eukaryota; kingdom Metazoa; phylum Arthropoda; class Insecta; order Diptera; family Drosophilidae; genus Drosophila; species Drosophila pseudoobscura. The sequence continues at coordinate 53,335 of NW_022881717.1, read as the reverse complement.
ACATTCCTAATGTTACAGACATCTTTCCCCTGCTACAGTGCTTCGATAAGGCCATTGGCGCTGGTACATACGATACCAGGCCTGCTGCTAATAGGTCATTGAAGGTAATGTGCCACACAATCGATGGACATAGGGCCCTGATCCGGCTCCTAAATGAGGGACAAGGTGTTGAGCACCATACGTTTCGCCTGAAAAGCGAGAGGGGAATGCGTATTGTTATACGCCACCTGCACCGCTCCACACCCACAGATTGGGTGCGTGAACAGCTTGGTAGACTCGGATATAAGGTGAGGCATATTGCCAATATACTTAAGAGATTTACTAAGGAGCCACTGGACTTATTCGAGGTTGAGCTAGAGCCTCAGGATATTAACAATAGTATCTACGAGCTGACGGCAATCTGCAGCCAACGTGTCAAGGTGGAGAAGCCCATACGCGCGCCAGGAGTTCCCCAATGTCACAAGTGTCAGATGTTTGGGCACTCGAAGAATTACTGCAACCGAGCAGTTATTTGTTTGAAGTGCGGCGATAAGCATGACCCTAAGGACTGCCCCAAGAAGCGGGAGGAGGTGCCGAAATGCGCAAATTGTGATGGTCCCCATGTTGCCAGCTACCGTGGCTGTGTGAAGTATAAGGAGTACTGCAACAAGAGAAGAAATGGGTTAGTTCAGACCAACAATATGCTAAATAAACTTTCGATGCCTACCTTACCCGCCACTCAGGGTTTGCGGCGTCCCCGCCAGCCACCCGTCATGAACCAGCAGGGATTCCCAGCACTGCAGCAACCTAGCCGCCGTCGAGCGCGCTCTGGCGCAAGAGCTCCTGCTCCTCCAGTTCAAATGAGCAGTTATGCCGATGCACTCCGCACACGGCAACCAGCGAGTCATTCCCAGCCTCTTCCTGGGAGGCAAGTATGGCATTCGGTGCCGCCAGCAGCGACCACAACTGTATTCCAGCCCGTGGTGAGCAGTCAGAGTGTCCGTTCTAGCGATGAGCTCAGCCAGAAACTGGACTATCTCATCACCCTGCTGACTCAGGAGCGGATCCAGCATGCGGCCGCCGCTGCTGAATCTACTCAAAAGCTGGAAGGAAAAATGGATGTATTAATTGCTCAAATGACAAAGCTTACGGACTGTTTATACGCTAGCATTCAGGCGAATTCATTTGCCAGAAATGTATAATCCTAATGCTAACTACTCTACCCGCCACCACAGCAATCTAAAGATTGTATTTTGGAACGCCTCGGGTCTCCGAGGGAAGACAGCCGAACTTGCGGCATTTGCATGCAGACACGAAGTTGACGTTCTGATGGTCTCTGAGTCTCATTTTAAAAACTCAGAGACCTTCAGCGTCAATGGATACTGTACTTACGGTGCCAATCACCCATCTGGGACTGGTCGTGGGGGATCCCTGCTCTTAATCAGAGCTGGAATCCTTCATATTGCCCTGCCCAACATAACAACGGACCACATTCAGTGTGCATCCGCTACCCTGACCCTGCCTGATGGCGGCCGACTGGTGGTCTCTTCCATTTACTGCCCCCCAATGCAGGAATGGACTGAGGAGGACTTCTTGGCACTGTTTGGTCAGTTGGGGCCGAGATTCATTGCTGCCGGCGATTGGAACGCAAAGAATTCATGGTGGGGAAACGCAAGGGCGTGCAGAAGAGGCGGAAAGCTGCTCAGGGCCGTTCAGGGAAGTAGCTGCAACATCCTGGCTACTGGATCTCCAACTCACTACCCATATAACACTCGGCACACACCATCTGCGATCGACTTCGCGGTTTACAAGGGCGTGAGGGACGAGTTGCTGCGTATATCCCATCTGAATGACCTCTCATCTGATCATCTCCCAATGGTGGTTCAGTTGAGCATGTCTCCAGCGGAGGCGGTGAACAGGAGACGCCTCTTGCCCCCAGGGGCCAGCATATCGAGGTTCCAATCTTGGCTCGACTCGCACATCCATCTGAATACTGAGCTCAGGTCAGCAGAGGATGTTGATGACGCAGCTACCATTCTGGAGAAGAACGTGTTGGAGGCAGCTGAGCATGCCACAAGCGGTTTGAGGAGGCCCGTCCGACCTAGAGTCCAAGCTGAGTACCAGGTCAGCAATCGAATCCGGCTGATGATTGCCACCAAGAGGCGCCTGAGGAACATGCTGAAGCGGAATCAGGACCCGGCAGTGCGACAGCTGTTCAATATGCTTGGCAACAGGATCCACAAGGAGCTGGAAGCGGACAAAGCCAGACGCGCTGACAACATCATTGGCTCAATCGATCCCACCGATCGCTACAGCATGGCAAAGCTGTGGAGGTTGACCAATGGTTTGAAGCGGCAGCCAGCAGCCAACCTGCCCGTGAGAAAGTTTTGCGCCGATGGAGAAGACAACGCTGATGATCCCTGGTGTAAGAGCACGGAGGAGAAGGCAGAATCCTTTGCGAGGCATCTGGAGCAGCGATTCAAGCCTGTTCTGACCAGCGCGGCAGCCGATATACGAGACATCGAGGAGTCCCTTGAAGAGTCTGGATCCCCTGGTCCCAATTTGAGATTCAGGGCGATCACTCTTCCTGAGATCGAGGCACAGGTCAAAGTACTGAAGGTGAAAAAGGCCCCTGGGATGGACAGGATTGACAATCAGACTATAAAAGCTCTACCTAAGTCTGCTCTTCTGTATTTCGCACTCATATGCAACAGCTCCCTTAGGATTGGTTGTTTTCCTAACAGATGGAAGCACGCTGCGGTTAGCATGATCCCCAAACCAGGAAAACCCGCCGATAAGTTGGCATCTTATCGCCCTATCAGTCTGCTTTCGGGTCTGTCGAAACTGTTTGAGCGACTCATTCTGACCAGGATGATGGAAGCTGATGGATTTGTCGAGGCTATTCCAAACCATCAGTTTGGCTTCAGACATGTACATGCGGCTGAACACCAATTGGGGAGAGTTACAAAGTTCATCCTATCCACCTACGAGAACAATTTGTACTGCTCTGCCATATACATGGACATCCAGGAGGCCTTCGATCGAGTCTGGCATGCGGGCCTGAAGCACAAAATGAAGCAGTTGTTACCGGCAGCGATTTACAGAGTCTTGGCTAACTACTTGGACGACCGCTCTTTCTATGTGGAATGCACAGGCGGCGTCAAATCAGGAAGCAAAATGATTGCAGCAGGCGTTCCACAGGGCAGCGTACTCGGACCTGTACTGTACAACCTGTACACTCACGACATGCCGCTTCCTCGCGACAGGGGTATGCTCCTGGCTACCTATGCTGACGACACAGCAATCCTGGCCACTGGAATGAACCAGCTCATGGCTACCCAAAAGCTCAACCGCTTCCTGCTCAGCATCTGCAACTGGGCAAAACAATGGGGCATCACAATCAACGCTTCTAAAACTGTGCACATAGTGCATACGTTGCGCATGATCCAGCAGCCAGATGATGATTTGCAGCCGCACATCGCCGACCAGCGAATCAGTAGCGTCGCCGTGCATTCATATCTGGGGGTCAAGCTGGATGCCAAGCTTCAGTTTCACATGCACATCACCAACGTCGTCACCAAGGTCAGGGCAAGGGTCCAAAAACTGCGCTGGCTCCTGAACACAAACAGCAAATTGAACCTCAAAACCAAGGTAATGCTGTACAAGCAGATGATCGCACCGATCTGGCAGTACACATTGGCCGTATGGGGTCCATTAGCTACCAGCGCAGAATTTGGACGAATACAAGTCGAGCAGAACAAGACCCTACGGCTGATTTGCAATGCGCCATGGTACGTGAGGAACGACACCATCCACAGGGACCTGGAAGTGGACACGGTAGAGGCAGTCTACGAGAGGGCATGCAAAAGGTACTCGGAACAAATGAGATCACACCACAACATTGAGGCAGCCAAAGTGGTCAATGACCCTTATGTACCGCACCGTATCGCAAGACCCCGGTACTCCGAGTACCTTAGCAAACACCTTCCCAAGGAACTCGCGAAGCACGAGTGGAACCGTATCGAAATGATCCCCAACCAGCGCCCGTTCACAGAAGAAGACCAAATCAGCCATGACAGGAACCTCGATGACATGCGTAGGATGCTGATCAGGATGGATCGCCCAGTGTCGCCGCCAACAGAATATAACTATTACACCGAGGTTATTCTGCCAAGACGGAGGTTACTGGAGCCCGCTCCCATAGCCACAATTGACTTGACGGTCAGCAGCAGAAGGCAGCGATTAGAGCAACTGGGCCTGGCAATAGAAGCAGCTATAAACGATATATCCAACGACCAGACGCCTGACACACACTCGCGGCACAGCGACAACGGCCAAGGCAATGGGAACACACACACACACACTAACGCAAATGCCCATGAGAGTCAACCACCGCCAGCAACGGGAACAAGGAACACAGAGAATAACAGCCAAAATGTACAGCAGCAATGAAGACTCAACCGCCAGCAAAGTCCCTTTCAGCCCCTAAGATTGCAACAACCATGGCTGCCACATTTGAACACAGAATATACACATGCACGAAGGAAAACACAGAAGTATATGCGAGCGCGACAAATAGCCGTTACGGAATGATCACTCTGACAAACATCTTCCCGAACCGAGCAACTAATAACATGGAAATGGACAACTGTGAACTTAAAAAGAGTAGAAGACTCATGCGACCGACTGCCAAAAAACGCGTCCGACCAAGGCGCCGCTGTTTCACAACTATGAGCGTTAGCATTTCTGCTGCGCAAGTTCTGTTTCTCCTTCTCCTACAGATCTCGTATTGCCGCCAGAGAAGTCCCTGAGAGGAAGAGAGAGGACAACAACTACTGGAAGGTGGTGGATTTCTGCCATCTCCACTGCCGAGACAACTGACCGCTGCGCATAACCGCATACACACACACCCACACATCCACACAGACACTCAACCCAATGCTGGCCGCCCCGGACCAGAGGGCGGAACAACAAGGAAAGAAAACGAAGATGTAAACAAAAGAAGCAATAGCTCTGGCTGCCCCGGACCAGTGGGCAGAGGAGTATCGAAAACAAACAAAAAACGAATAGAAGACTAGATACAGAATAAGGAAAACATGTACATATATGTATATATATAATCGCCCTTTGTGCCAATGGCAACCAAATGTTCCCCTTAATTGATAGTTTAAATTTTAAATCTAAGTTAAGAGTATTATGCTTTAGCTCTACCCACTTCCCCTCCCCCCTTTGGCAAACGGACTGTTTTCCGAAGTGGAGAGAGGTTCCCAAAATATGATTGCGCCGGCAGAACTGCCGGCAGAAGAGAGTTCGTGCTGCCTAAAGCATTGTATATGCTGCCTACAGCTGCTAATAGCAGTTCGTAGACAGCTACTTACATATATTTATAAGTAAAAATGCAGCCCCAATACATTGTACCTAAAATGCTAAGAAGTATCTGTACAATAAAGTCCACATAGCGTAACGTAGCCCTGGCTCCCCTAACCTGCTGGTCAGGCCAAGGCTCGAGCCGGGTTACGTTGCGTTATGTTAGTTACGTATCGCCTCCGCTGCATACGACACACAAAAAAAAACGACTGGATCATCGGCAGAAACAGCAAACTCCCACTACCTCCAAAGGTCCTTCTCTATAAGCAGCTGATTGCACCAATATGGCAGTATGCCATGCCAGTCTGGGGGCCACTGACTTCAAGCATGCAAATGGCCAAGCTCCAGACGATCCAAAACAAAGCTCTCAGAGCAATGACGAATGCTCCCTGGTATGTGAGCAACAACGCACTGCATGCGGATCTCCAAGTAGCAACTGTGGAAGAAGTTTACAACAGACTCTGCAGGAACTACTACACTCGGCTAATGCAGCACACAAATTTACTTGCCTGTGAGATTGCAACGCACCCATACATTCCAAGAAGGCTGGCCAGGCCGAGGTATGCCGCAATGATAGAAGAACACAATCCAAACAGCAACAGAAGCCTGACAGCCATCCAAACAATAATGCTCCAAGTCAGACGCGAGAACTGGCTGCGAAATCCATTTGCAACACACAACATGGAAATCAGCCGCAGCAGCGCAAATGCAGCTGCTACGCAGGCAAATGACGCCCCCAGCAGAGAACCTGATGATGAACGGCGGCAGCTCCAGAATCCAGATGATGGCGGCGGCTGAAAAGAAACTAAAACCCCTTTTATTCTTCCACAGATACGAATCCACTCACCTTCACAGAAAATCGTAGTCCACATCCAGAATGACGATGCACTGGACCTCGGCCAGCTTCAGCCCTGTTGATGCTGTCCTGCAGTCCCAGTTTAGCGCCGACACTCGCAAGGATTCCACTTCGCAGCTGATGACGAGACCAATAGGCGTAGTGATGTTCTCCACGGCTGCATACTCCACCTGAAATCAAAATAAAAACAATTAAAAATAATGTAAACAAAGTAGCAATAAGTATAGTGTTACCCTAGCATTTAGACAAACTATCGATACCTACTAAAAAATACCAAATAAGCCAATATCGTAACAAATGTTACCCTGCCAATTAACAGCCACTTCTGCAACTACATGTAATGTAGATAAGCAGCCGGCGCGAAACTATTTGTAAAATATGCTAATTTTAAGAGTATAATCAAATAAAACGGTTCTCTCTTCATGTCAGCCTCCCTCCCCCCCTGCTCATGCAGGTGGCGATGGGATTGGTTCGACATGAAGAGAGACTGCCAATTTAGTTCGCTAGACGAACACAACAGAAACCAGTTGGTGACCGTTGAGAGGCAGGCCAAGCCGGTGGACCCAGCCCAGTGCCACAGATGTCAGGCATTCGGGCACACCCGCACCTACTGCAGGCGTTCATTCGTCTGTATGAAGTGTGCGGGTGCCCACGCGACCACGGCATGTGCCAAGCCAAGGGCAGACGCCCCTAAATGCGCCAATTGCCAGGGCGCCCACATCAGCGCCTACAAGGGATGTCCGGCATTCAAGGCAGCAAGGGGCCGCCTTCTGTCCCACCGAGTGGCCATGCAGGAGTTGCGTCGCAAGCGCAGCTCGCTTCTGCAGCCATTGCCAGAGCAACAGCCACCACCAGCAAGAACAACACCAGCACATCCAGGGCGCCGACAGCAGCAGCAACAGCCAGCTCAAACGCCAGCCAATCCCCGGCGTGGACAGCAGCAGCAGGCAGCACGGACGCCACTCAATGTCTCCTCTCCTGGGCGACGAAGAGGACAACAACATCAGCAGAAGCAGAAGCAGCAGCTGCAGCCAATACATACAATACATACATATTCCCAGGCACAACAGCAGCAGCAGCTACAGCAGCCGCAGCGCGAACAACAACAGCGACAGCAGCAGCAGCAGCAGCTTGCCAACAACCGCTCCCGGCAGAAAATGAAGCCGAAACGCCAATCCTGCGAGGGATCCTGCAGCCAGGCACTGTTGGAGAATACGCAGAGAATGACGCGATTGGAAAAGAGACTGGAAGCGATGATGTCACTACTCACCTCGCTCATCCAATCCCAGGCAGTGACGGCAACTCCAGCAGTTCCAGTAACATCCGAAAATCCACCAACAATGGCAGCAGCAACAGTTGCCCCAGCTCCACAGCCACCACAAGAAACGTTAGGGCCAACGCCAGCCGCCACTCCAGAGACGGATCCTGAAACGGATGAAGAAAATGATGACGATGAGATGTGGACAGATGACGACTCCATGGATGACATTAAGGCCTACGCCCGCAACATGAGGTACCATCTTGACAACCAGATATCCTGGAACGCTGTGTACTGATTGGACACATCTCTGCCACTGCAATGGATTAAATGACAAATGCATATCAATCGCATGCCACAACAAAAATTAACAACGGACGCTGCCGCCATCATATCAATCAAATAAAACATCAACACACACACAAACATCCATTACACTTGGGCGGCCGGACCTGTGCCGCTCGAGTTATGCCATCGCCATCGTCCTTAGCTGGTGGCCGGATCCAGCGCCATGGCATTCAGAGTGCCCTATGGTCCTGGAAATGGAAAAATTATTCAGCCACAAATACGATTAAAAAGGGCTCTCAAAATACTCACCGCCAGCCATTCAGATACACACACACACACACACATCCACTACACTTGGGCGGCCGGACCTGTGCCGCTCGAGTTATGTGTGCCACCGACCGCCATTGCCCACAGCTGGTGGCCGGACCAGTGCCACTCGCTCTACATCAGGGCCACAATTGCCGACGCATTCACATCCATTTCACTATGGCGGCCGGACCCGTGTCGCCACAGTACTATGTGTGCCGTCTACTCCTGGCTCCCAGCTGGTGGCCGGACCAGTGCCACTGGTTCTCCAAGAGGGCAGCCACAGCCACAACGACGACGAGGTGCTAATTGCAGCTACCCTCTGACGACTCTGGATGACGCCAATTTCGACGACCAGGGGGGACGACGGGGTCGGCCGGTATGCAACGCAATGTCTTTACAAGCATTGTGTTTTGCCATGCCGGCCGATGCTTCTTGTCTTCCCTGTAATTATAGAAAAAGATATAGACATTATTTTAAATTGTTATGTTTATTGTAATATTGTAAACGTAAATCAATTGTACCTGTATTGTCTCGTCTTTGTTCCAGTGTAGTATCTCTTTTATTACCTGTTTTTCCGTCGTCTCCACTCCAGTCTACTACTTACCTGCATTGTTATTACTGCAAGTGCTTGTCTCTTTTTTTATTTAGTGTCTTTCCACTTATTTTCCACGCAAAGCACATGCATTGTTTACCTTTTCTCTTTATCTATTCCTCAATTGACTACGTGTTGCAACACTGCACTTTCTGAATTTTCGATCTCATTTCTTTAACCCCTTCTTCCCCCCCCCCCATTATTATTATCGTAATTAGTCGGTTCTCCGACACCTCACTAAAAAATTATCACAATCTGTGATAAAACTTCGGCGGCAACGGTGCTGGGAATTGATTATCGGTTTCGTAATCGATTTTCAAATCAGCATCAGTTGCCGCCACACCCCACCACTACGGCCTAAATTGAGCCAAATTTGCTAGTCTTCGCATAATTCCACTACGTTCCCTATAAACTGCCCGCCCACATGTACATGATACATTCCTAGTCGTCTGCCCTCAGCAGGCGGCAAGGGTAGTAGAGGGGACTGAAGACCACATACCGCATTACAGCCAACAAAACATCAAGTTGACAAACTCACAGGGGATTGCAAATCAAATTTCAAGTTAGGGAGAATTGCAATGGGAGAGACAGCATACTTTTGAGCGTGGCCCCACTTATCTTTCTTGACTCACACCGCACACACACACACTTGACACCCTCTTGACGATTCGTACTTTTGGAGCCTTTTGCCCCGATCGTGGAAAGGTTAGGAGTCTGGATCTGTGTCCCAACGAGGAAGGTCGTGTCGTGAGCGTTGTGGAGTCGAGTCGTGTTTGAGGTTTAGTTCCTCCGTCAAAGTGCCGAATGTTTTGTCTCTCTCTTGTTTTCTTTTCCCCTTGCCCCCCGCCCCCTGCTGACTGCGGGCATAGTCGAGGTTACAAGTGTTTTTCGTTGCTGCAGTTTATATGTTTGTAAATTATTATTGTGCCATTAAATGTACCAGTGTGTTTGAGTGCCGTTTAAAATTGAATTGTAAAACAAACAAAAAAAATGTACATAAATTAATAGTAAGACATATACTGCCCACAAATCGAAAATATTAATAAAGCAACGCGCTTGGTTGCTGGCGGCTCACACCCCAGCCTCTCAGTTCCTCCCCCCTGTAAGGTGGAGCACTGTTGAGCCCTCAACCCAAAGCGGGTATATAATTTGGAAGAAATTCCAAAAAAGCGAAAAAAAAAAAAAACGTGAACGTTGTGGAGTCGAGTCGTGTTTCGAGGTTTAGTTCCTCCGTCAAAGTGCCGAATATTTTGTCTCTCTCTTGTTTTATTTTTCCCTTGCCCCCCCGCCCCCTGCTGACTGCGGGCCTAGTCGAGGTTACAAGTGTTTAACGTTGCTGCAGTTTATATGTTTGTAAATTATTGTGCCATTAAATGTACTAGTGTGTTTGAGTGCCGTTTAAAATTGAATTGTAAAACAAACAACAAAAAAATGTACATAAATTAATAGTAAGACATATACTGCCCAAAAAAACTCAATTAATAAAGCAACGCGCTTGGTTGCTGGCGGCTCACACCCCAGCCTCTCAGTTCCTCCCCCCTGTAAGGTGGAGCACTGTTGAGCCCTCAACCCAAAGCGGGTATATAATTTGGAAGAAATTCCAAATAAGCGAAAAAAACTGTGTAATTCAATCTGACTTGACAAAAACTCCACTCGCGTCGGTCGAAAAAATCTTTATTACCAAATCCAACCAAAGCCAATCCAGCGCAGCTATGCCACGCGGTTCCACTGCCAGAAGAGGACGACGACGACGAGGACCACACGGCGTCACAGCCAGGGATCGCCCCAAATCAGCCATTTCCACTGCCAGCTCCGACAGCGCCGCCGACGGCGAAGCCAGCGCCGACAGCGCAGCCACCGGCGCCGTGGCAAACGCAGCGATACTGAGACGACAATCCACCGACTCCGCCACCTGGTTGGAGGCACTTCCTCCAATTTCTAGACCGGCTCCAGCCACCATTACCGGGTATGTGAGGCCCACAAATGCCGACACCACCATCACCGCCACTCCGGCCACAAGCCCCATCCCCGACCTGCCCTGCCCCAACAGCTGGGCGGCCATTCCCAATCTCACCAGCCAGGAGCAGTTCCAGATCGGCGATTGGGTGGAGGCGGTCCATACCCAGGAACGCCAGCAGCAGCAGCAGAACATCAGCAGCAGCAGCAGCGGTAGTCGCCGGCTTGAGGCATTGGCGGCGTCGGCAGCGGCAGCGGCGTCAGCCAAAGCACCGCTATGTCAAGCACCGCTATGTCAAGCCAAGCCAAGCCTAGCGGTTCCGAGCGCGCCAAAAATTCCGCTTCCCACACTCCAACACACACATACACGTATCGATGCACCGTATGCCGTTGCATCGTGTGGAGAGAGCCGGAAACAGCAAGGAGCGAGAGAGAGTGCAAAGAGAGAGCGAGTAACGACCTCGTACCAGCGACAGTACGAGAGGGCACTCGAGCAGCCTCAACACGAACAGCAGCCAACACAAGATTCGTGTTCGAGTGCCCGTTCGGGAACGAGTTCGAACTCGAACCACAGCCATGGCACAAACCCCGCTCGATCGGCCACAGCAGCGGTTCCAAATGCAATGCACACAGCCAATACCACAACCACAACCACAAATACAATGATGACATACATCAGCACACAAACAGCGACATCAAACACAAAAACGACAACTGCAATTACGTCGGCAGCCAGACGATGCCTGTTAACAGCAATGTTAACAGGCGGACCCCCCCCACCACCGCCGCCAGAGGAACATCAGCAGCAGCAAACACATCAACAACAACAACAACATCAGCCAATAGCAACAAACACAGCCAATACCGATGATATCCCATCCACCTCTGCTGCAGCGGCCCGTTCGCCACTGAAGCGCGTCCGCGCCGAGGTGGATGATGATGATGACTATGTTGACAGTGATGATATGGTTGTTGATCTTGATGACGATGACGACGACGACAATTTGGATGCCAATTATGCATCGGCCAAACGACGACTCCGGGAAAGTAACCAACAGGCAAGCAAATCCCATATCCCTCAAATTCAAAACCATCCCCATCACCAACAATCAAACCAGCAACAGCAACAACATCAGCGGACAATTACACAAAATGCCCCTGCCCCCGCCCCTGCCCCTGCCCCTGCCCCTGCTCCAGCCAATGCTCCACTAGCTCTACCTCACTCACCTGCAAATGCAACTAGTAGCTGCGGCACAGGAACCCACAGCAGCAGCGGCGGCGGCGGCGATGGGCTGCTCCAGCTGCCCTCCCTGAGTATGCCCAATGCCAGACAAATTCGGATGCTGCAGCGACAGCACCAACCAACGACAATTATTCCCCCCCCCATCATTCTGCCAGCTGTCCCCGACATTATGCCCATTCTGGACAAGCTGCAGAAGGACCCGAGGGTGGGCAACAGCAGCTATCACACCAAGCTCATCAGCCGCAATGGTGTCCGTATCCAGGCCCGCGACATGGCTACCAGGGATGCCATCATGGCAATCCTGGGCGATGGCGACGGCAACGAGGCGATGACTGGCCACTACACACACCAGCACAAGAGTGACCGTGGGCTACGGATCGTCGTGCGAGATCTACACCACTCCACAAGCACCCAACTAATAAAGAATCAGATGGCCGAATTGGGCTATTATGTTATATTTATTAGAGCCATTAAAGGGAGATCCGATGGACAGCCACTCGACCAGTTCGAGTTGGAGATAGCCCCCAAGCCGGATGAAAGCCACCACGATGTCCTCCAATTAACCCAGCTGGGCAACCAGTTGGTGACCGTGGAAAGGCAGGCCAAGCCGGTGGACCCAGCCCAGTGCCACAGATGTCAGGCATTCGGGCACACCCGCACCTACTGCAGGCGTTCATTCGTCTGTATGAAGTGTGCGGGTGCCCACGCGTCCACGGCATGTGCCAAGCCAAGGGCAGACGCCCCTAAATGCGCCAATTGCCAGGGCGCCCACATCAGCGCCTACAAGGGATGTCCGGCATTCAAGGCAGCAAGGGGCCGCCTTCTGTCCCACCGAGTGGCCATGCAGGAGTTGCGTCGCAAGCGCAGCTCGCTTCTGCAGCCATTGCCAGAGCAGCAGCCACCACCAGCAAGAACAACACCAGCACATCCAGGGCGCCGACAGCAGCAGCAACAGCCAGCTCAAACGCCAGCCAATCCCTGGCGCGGACAGCAGCAGCAGGCAGCAAGGACGCCACTCAATGTCTCCTCTCCTGGGCGACGAAGAGGACAACAACATCAGCAGAAGCAGAAGCAGCAGCAGCAGCCAATACATACAAATAAACAGACGCCTGCTGCCTCTGGCCCACGCACTGGGCGCCGACGTCCAGAGCAGCCATTGAGCCGTTCCCAGGCACAACAGCAGCAGCTGCAACAGCAGCCGCAGCGCGAACAACAACAGCGACAGCAGCAGCAGCAGCTTGCCAACAACCGCTCCCGGCAGAAGACGAAGCCGAAACGCCAATCCTGCGAGGGATCCTGCAGCCAGGCACTGTTGGAGAATACGCAGAGAATGACGCGATTGGAAAAGAGAATGGAAGCGATGATGTCACTACTCACCTCGCTCATCCAATCCCAGGCAACGACGGCAACTCCAGCAGTTCCAGTGACATCGCAAAATCCACCAACAATCGCAGCAGCAACAGTGGCTGCCCCAGCTCCACAGCCACCACAAAAAACGCCAACGCCAGCCGCCACTCCAGAGACGGATCCTGAAACGGATGAAGAAAACGATGACGATGAGATGTGGACAGATGACGACTCCATGGATGACATTAAGGCCTACGCCCGCAACATGAGGTACCTTCTTGACAACCAGATATCCTGGAACGCTGTGTACTGATTGGTCACATCTCTGCCACTGCATTGGATCAAATGACAAATGCATATCAATCGCATGCCACAACAAAAATTAACAACGGACGCTGCCGCCATCAAATCAATCAAATAAAACATCAACACACACACAAACATCCATTACACTTGGGCGGCCGGACCTGTGCCGCTCGAGTTATGCCATCGCCATCGTCCTTAGCTGGTGGCCGGATCCAGTGCCATGGCATTCAGAGTGCCCTATGGTCCTGGAAATGGAAAAATTATTCAGCCACAAATACGATTAAAAAGGGCTCTCAAAATACTCACCGCCAGCCATTCAGATACACACACACACACACACAACCATTACACTTGGGCGGCCGGACCTGTGCCGTTCGAGTTATGTGTGCCACCGACCGCCATTGCCCACAGCTGGTGGCCGGACCAGTGCCACTCGCTCTACTTCAGGGCCACAATTGCCGACGCACACACACACTCACATCCATTTCACTTTGGCGGCCGGACCCGTGTCGCCACAGTAATATGCGTGCCGTCTACTCCTGGCTCCCAGCTGGTGGCCGGACCAGTGCCACTGGTTCTCCAAGCGGGCAGCCACAGCCACAACGACGACGAGGTGCTAATTGCAGCTACCTCTGACGACTCTGGATGACGCCAATTTCGACGACCAGGGGGGACGACGGGGTCGGCCGGTATGCAACGCAATGTCTTTACAAGCATTGTGTTTTGCTATGCCGGCCGATGCTTCTAGTCTTCCCTGTAGCTATAGAAAAAAGATATAGACATTATTTTAAATTGTTATGTTTATTGTAATATTGTAAACGTAAATCAATTGTACCTGTTTTGTCTCGTCTTTGTTCCAGTGTAGTATCTCTTTTATTACCTGTTTTTCCGTCGTCTCCACTCCAGTCTACTACTTACCTGTATTGTTATTACTGCAAGTGCTTGTCTCTTTTTTATTTAGTGTCTTTCCACTTATTTTCCACGCAAAGCACATGCATTGTTTACCTTCTCTCTCAATCTATTCCTCAATTGACTACGTGTTGCAACACTGCACTTTCAGAATTTTCGATCTCATCTCTTTAACCCTTTCTTCCCCCCCCCATTGTTATTATCGGAATTAGTCGGTTCTCCGACACCCCACTAAAAAATTATTACAATCTGTGATAAAACTTCGGCGGCAACGGTGCTAACAATTGATTATCGGTTTCGTAATCGATTTTCAAATCAGCATCAGTTGCCGCCACACCCCTCCACTACGGCCTAAATTGAGCCAAATTTGCTAGTCTTCGCAAAATTCCACTACGTTCCCTATAAACTGCCCGCCCACATGTACATGATACATTCCTAGTCGTCTGCCCTCAGCAGGCGGCAAGGGTAGTAGAGGGGACTGAAGACCACATACCGCATAACAGCCAACAAAACATCAAGTTGACAAACTCACAGGGGATTGCAAATCAAATTTCAAGTTGGGGAGAATTACAGGGAAGGGACAGCATACTTTTGAGCGTGGCCCCACTTATCTTTCTTGACTCGCACCGCACGCACACACACTTGACACCCTCTTGACGATTCGTACTTTTGGAGCCTTTTGCCCCGATCGTGGAATCGTCTCGAGTCTGGATCTGTGTCCCAACGAGGAAGGTCGTGTCGTGAGCGTTGTGGAGTCGAGTCGTGTTTCGAGGTTTAGTTCCTCCGTCAAAGTGCCGAATATTTTGTCTCTCTCTTGTTTTCTTTTTCCCTTGCCCCCCGCCCCCTGCTGACTGCGGGCCTAGTCGAGGTTACAAGTGTTTCGTTGCTGCAGTTTATATGTTTGTAAATTATTGTGCCATTAAATGTACTAGTGTGTTTGAGTGCCGTTTAAAGTTGAACTGTAAAAACAAACAAAAATGTACATCTACTAAATTAAGACATATACTGCCCAAAAACTGATAATATTAATAAAGCAACGCGCTTGGTTGCTGGCGGCTCACACCCCAGCCTCTCAGTTCCTCCCCTGTATGGAGCACTGTTGAGCCCTCAACCCAAAGCGGGTATATAATTTGGAATAAAATTCCAAAAAAGCGAAAAAAAAAAAAAAAACCAGGAAATGTGGCAAGATCGCACATCTTGGGCACTAGCAACAATACGGCACTCTAGCCTCAAAAAAGTGGAACTCCGCAACTATATGGCACATGCACTTATATAGAACACCTCCCTATCCAGCACTAGCATGTATACTGAACCACCGCACCTATATAGCACCCACGCTCCAGAAAATGTGGCAAGATCGCACATCTTGGGCACTAGCAACAATACGGCGCTCTAGCCTCAAAAAAGTGGAACTCCGCAACTATACGGCACCTGCACTTATATAGAACACCTCCCTATCCAGCACTGGCATGTATACTGAACCACCGCACCTATATAGCACCCACGCTCCAGAAAATGTGGCAAGATCGCACATCTTGGGCACTAGCAACAATACGGCACTCTAGCCTCAAAAAAGTGGAACTCCGCAACTATATGGCACATGCACTTATATAGAACACCTCCCTATCCAGCACTAGCATGTATACTGAACCACCGCACCTATATAGCACCCACGCTCCAGGAAATGTGGCAAGATCGCACATCTTGGGCACTAGCAACAATACGGCACTCTAGCCTCAAAAAAGTGGAACTCCGCAACTATATGGCACATGCACTTATATAGAACACCTCCCTATCCAGCACTAGCATGTATACTGAACCTCCGCACCTATATAGCACCCACGCTCCAGAAAATGTGGCAAGATCGCACATCTTGGGCACTAGCAACAATACGGCACTCTAGCCTCAAAAAAGTGGAACTCCGCAACTATATGGCACATGCACTTATATAGAACCGTTCCCTATCCAGCACTGGCACGTATACTGAACCTCCGCACCTATATAGCACCCACGCTCCAGAAAATGTGGCAAGATCGCACATCTTGGGCACTTGCAACAATACGGCACTCTAGCCTCAAAAAAGTGGAACTCCGCAACTATATGGCACATGCACTTATATAGAACACCTCCCTATCCAGCACTAGCATGTATACTGAACCTCCGCACCTATATAGCACCCACGCTCCAGAAAATGTGGCAAGATCGCACATCTTGGGCACTAGCAACAATACGGCACTCTAGCCTCAAAAAAGTGGAACTCCGCAACTATACGGCACCTGCACTTATATAGAACACCTCCCTATCCAGCACTGGCATGTATACTGAACCACCGCACCTATATAGCACCCACGCTCCAGAAAATGTGGCAAGATCGCACATCTTGGGCACTAGCAACAATACGGCACTCTAGCCTCAAAAAAGTGGAACTCCGCAACTATATGGCACATGCACTTATATAGAACACCTCCCTATCCAGCACTAGCATGTATACTGAACCACCGCACCTATATAGCACCCACGCTCCAGGAAATGTGGCAAGATCGCACATCTTGGGCACTTGCAACAATACGGCACTCTAGCCTCAAAAAAGTGGAACTCCGCAACTATATGGCACATGCACTTATATAGAACACCTCCCTATCCAGCACTAGCATGTATACTGAACCTCCGCACCTATATAGCACCCACGCTCCAGAAAATGTGGCAAGATCGCACATCTTGGGCACTAGCAACAATACGGCACTCTAGCCTCAAAAAAGTGGAACTCCGCAACTATATGGCACATGCACTTATATAGAACCGTTCCCTATCCAGCACTGGCATGTATACTGAACTACCGCACCTATATAGCACCCACGCTCCAGGAAATGTGGCAAGATCGCACATCTTGGGCGCTAGCAACAATACGGCACTCTAGCCTCAAAAAAGTGGAACTCCGCAACTATATGGCACATGCACTTATATAGAACACCTCCCTATCCAGCACTAGCATGTATACTGAACCACCGCACCTATATAGCACCCACGCTCCAGAAAATGTGGCAAGATCGCACATCTTGGGCACTAGCAACAATACGGCACTCTAGCCTCAAAAAAGTGGAACTCCGCAACTATATGGCACATGCACTTATATAGAACACCTCCCTATCCAGCACTAGCATGTATACTGAACCACCGCACCTATATAGCACCCACGCTCCAGAAAATGTGGCAAGATCGCACATCTTGGGCACTAGCAACAATACGGCGCTCTAGCCTCAAAAAAGTGGAACTCCGCAACTATACGGCACCTGCACTTATATAGAACACCTCCCTATCCAGCACTGGCATGTATACTGAACCACCGCACCTATATAGCACCCACGCTCCAGAAAATGTGGCAAGATCGCACATCTTGGGCACTAGCAACAATACGGCACTCTAGCCTCAAAAAAGTGGAACTCCGCAACTATATGGCACATGCACTTATATAGAACACCTCCCTATCCAGCACTAGCATGTATACTGAACCACCGCACCTATATAGCACCCACGCTCCAGAAAATGTGGCAAGATCGCACATCTTGGGCACTAGCAACAATACGGCGCTCTAGCCTCAAAAAAGTGGAGCTCCGCAACTATACGGCACCTGCACTTATATAGAACACCTCCCTATCCAGCACTGGCATGTATACTGAACCACCGCACCTATATAGCACCCACGCTCCAGAAAATGTGGCAAGATCGCACATCTTGGGCACTAGCAACAATACGGCACTCTAGCCTCAAAAAAGTGGAACTCCGCAACTATATGGCACATGCACTTATATAGAACACCTCCCTATCCAGCACTAGCATGTATACTGAACCACCGCACCTATATAGCACCCACGCTCCAGGAAATGTGGCAAGATCGCACATCTTGGGCACTAGCAACAATACGGCACTCTAGCCTCAAAAAAGTGGAACTCCGCAACTATATGGCACATGCACTTATATAGAACACCTCCCTATCCAGCACTAGCATGTATACTGAACCTCCGCACCTATATAGCACCCACGCTCCAGAAAATGTGGCAAGATCGCACATCTTGGGCACTAGCAACAATACGGCACTCTAGCCTCAAAAAAGTGGAACTCCGCAACTATATGGCACATGCACTTATATAGAACCGTTCCCTATCCAGCACTGGCACGTATACTGAACTACCGCACCTATATAGCACCCACGCTCCAGGAAATGTGGCAAGATCGCACATCTTGGGCACTAGCAACAATACGGCACTCTAGCCTCAAAAAAGTGGAACTCCGCAACTATATGGCACATGCACTTATATAGAACACCTCCCTATCCAGCACTAGCATGTATACTGAACCACCGCACCTATATAGCACCCACGCTCCAGAAAATGTGGCAAGATCGCACATCTTGGGCACTAGCAACAATACGGCGCTCTAGCCTCAAAAAAGTGGAACTCCGCAACTATACGGCACCTGCACTTATATAGAACACCTCCCTATCCAGCACTAGCATGTATACTGAACCACCGCACCTATATAGCACCCACGCTCCAGAAAATGTGGCAAGATCGCACATCTTGGGCACTAGCAACAATACGGCGCTCTAGCCTCAAAAAAGTGGAACTCCGCAACTATACGGCACCTGCACTTATATAGAACACCTCCCTATCCAGCACTGGCATGTATACTGAACCACCGCACCTATATAGCACCCACGCTCCAGAAAATGTGGCAAGATCGCACATCTTGGGCACTAGCAACAATACGGCACTCTAGCCTCAAAAAAGTGGAACTCCGCAACTATATGGCACATGCACTTATATAGAACACCTCCCTATCCAGCACTAGCATGTATACTGAACCACCGCACCTATATAGCACCCACGCTCCAGAAAATGTGGCAAGATCGCACATCTTGGGCACTAGCAACAATACGGCGCTCTAGCCTCAAAAAAGTGGAGCTCCGCAACTATACGGCACCTGCACTTATATAGAACACCTCCCTATCCAGCACTGGCATGTATACTGAACCACCGCACCTATATAGCACCCACGCTCCAGAAAATGTGGCAAGATCGCACATCTTGGGCACTAGCAACAATACGGCACTCTAGCCTCAAAAAAGTGGAACTCCGCAACTATATGGCACATGCACTTATATAGAACACCTCCCTATCCAGCACTAGCATGTATACTGAACCACCGCACCTATATAGCACCCACGCTCCAGAAAATGTGGCAAGATCGCACATCTTGGGCACTAGCAACAATACGGCGCTCTAGCCTCAAAAAAGTGGAACTCCGCAACTATACGGCACCTGCACTTATATAGAACACCTCCCTATCCAGCACTGGCATGTATACTGAACCACCGCACCTATATAGCACCCACGCTCCAGAAAATGTGGCAAGATCGCACATCTTGGGCACTAGCAACAATACGGCACTCTAGCCTCAAAAAAGTGGAACTCCGCAACTATATGGCACATGCACTTATATAGAACACCTCCCTATCCAGCACTAGCATGTATACTGAACCACCGCACCTATATAGCACCCACGCTCCAGAAAATGTGGCAAGATCGCACATCTTGGGCACTAGCAACAATACGGCGCTCTAGCCTCAAAAAAGTGGAGCTCCGCAACTATACGGCACCTGCACTTATATAGAACACCTCCCTATCCAGCACTGGCATGTATACTGAACCACCGCACCTATATAGCACCCACGCTCCAGAAAATGTGGCAAGATCGCACATCTTGGGCACTAGCAACAATACGGCACTCTAGCCTCAAAAAAGTGGAACTCCGCAACTATATGGCACATGCACTTATATAGAACACCTCCCTATCCAGCACTAGCATGTATACTGAACCACCGCACCTATATAGCACCCACGCTCCAGGAAATGTGGCAAGATCGCACATCTTGGGCACTAGCAACAATACGGCACTCTAGCCTCAAAAAAGTGGAACTCCGCAACTATATGGCACATGCACTTATATAGAACACCTCCCTATCCAGCACTAGCATGTATACTGAACCACCGCACCTATATAGCACCCACGCTCCAGGAAATGTGGCAAGATCGCACATCTTGGGCACTTGCAACAATACGGCACTCTAGCCTCAAAAAAGTGGAACTCCGCAACTATATGGCACATGCACTTATATAGAACACCTCCCTATCCAGCACTAGCATGTATACTGAACCTCCGCACCTATATAGCACCCACGCTCCAGAAAATGTGGCAAGATCGCACATCTTGGGCACTAGCAACAATACGGCACTCTAGCCTCAAAAAAGTGGAACTCCGCAACTATATGGCACATGCACTTATATAGAACCGTTCCCTATCCAGCACTGGCATGTATACTGAACTACCGCACCTATATAGCACCCACGCTCCAGGAAATGTGGCAAGATCGCACATCTTGGGCGCTAGCAACAATACGGCACTCTAGCCTCAAAAAAGTGGAACTCCGCAACTATATGGCACATGCACTTATATAGAACACCTCCCTATCCAGCACTAGCATGTATACTGAACCACCGCACCTATATAGCACCCACGCTCCAGAAAATGTGGCAAGATCGCACATCTTGGGCACTAGCAACAATACGGCACTCTAGCCTCAAAAAAGTGGAACTCCGCAACTATATGGCACATGCACTTATATAGAACACCTCCCTATCCAGCACTAGCATGTATACTGAACCACCGCACCTATATAGCACCCACGCTCCAGAAAATGTGGCAAGATCGCACATCTTGGGCACTAGCAACAATACGGCGCTCTAGCCTCAAAAAAGTGGAACTCCGCAACTATACGGCACCTGCACTTATATAGAACACCTCCCTATCCAGCACTGGCATGTATACTGAACCACCGCACCTATATAGCACCCACGCTCCAGAAAATGTGGCAAGATCGCACATCTTGGGCACTAGCAACAATACGGCACTCTAGCCTCAAAAAAGTGGAACTCCGCAACTATATGGCACATGCACTTATATAGAACACCTCCCTATCCAGCACTAGCATGTATACTGAACCACCGCACCTATATAGCACCCACGCTCCAGAAAATGTGGCAAGATCGCACATCTTGGGCACTAGCAACAATACGGCGCTCTAGCCTCAAAAAAGTGGAGCTCCGCAACTATACGGCACCTGCACTTATATAGAACACCTCCCTATCCAGCACTGGCATGTATACTGAACCACCGCACCTATATAGCACCCACGCTCCAGAAAATGTGGCAAGATCGCACATCTTGGGCACTAGCAACAATACGGCACTCTAGCCTCAAAAAAGTGGAACTCCGCAACTATATGGCACATGCACTTATATAGAACACCTCCCTATCCAGCACTAGCATGTATACTGAACCACCGCACCTATATAGCACCCACGCTCCAGGAAATGTGGCAAGATCGCACATCTTGGGCACTAGCAACAATACGGCACTCTAGCCTCAAAAAAGTGGAACTCCGCAACTATATGGCACATGCACTTATATAGAACACCTCCCTATCCAGCACTAGCATGTATACTGAACCTCCGCACCTATATAGCACCCACGCTCCAGAAAATGTGGCAAGATCGCACATCTTGGGCACTAGCAACAATACGGCACTCTAGCCTCAAAAAAGTGGAACTCCGCAACTATATGGCACATGCACTTATATAGAACACCTCCCTATCCAGCACTGGCATGTATACTGAACCACCGCACCTATATATCACCCACGCTCCAGAAAATGTGGCAAGATCGCACATCTTGGGCACTAGCAACAATACGGCACTCTAGCCTCAAAAAAGTGGAACTCCTCAACTATATGGCACCTGCACTTATATAGAACACCTCCCTATCCAGCACTGGCATGTATACTGAACCACCGCACCTATATAGCACCCACGCTCCAGAAAATGTGGCAAGATCGCACATCTTGGGCACTAGCAACAACGCGGCACTCTAGCCTCAAAAAAGTGGAACTCCGCAACTATATGGCACATGCACTTATATAGAACACCTCCCTATCCAGCACTAGCATGTATACTGAACCACCGCACCTATATAGCACCCACGCTCCAGAAAATGTGGCAAGATCGCACATCTTGGGCACTAGCAACAATACGGCACTCTAGCCTCAAAAAAGTGGAACTCCGCAACTATATGGCACATGCACTTATATAGAACACCTCCCTATCCAGCACTGGCATGTATACTGAACCACCGCACCTATATAGCACCCACGCTCCAGAAAATGTGGCAAGATCGCACATCTTGGGCACTAGCAACAATACGGCACTCTAGCCTCAAAAAAGTGGAACTCCGCAACTATATGGCACATGCACTTATATAGAACACCTTCCTATCCAGCACTGGCATGTATACTGAACCACCGCACCTATATAGCACCCACGCTCCAGAAAATGTGGCAAGATCGCACATCTTGGGCACTAGCAACAATACGGCACTCTAGCCTCAAAAAAGTGGAACTCCGCAACTATATGGCACCTGCATTTATATAGAACACCTCCCTATCCAGCACTGGCATGTATACTGAACCACCGCACCTATATAGCACCCACGCTCCAGGAAATGTGGCAAGATCGCACATCTTGGGCACTAGCAACAATACGGCACTCTAGCCTCAAAAAAGTGGAACTCCGCAACTATATGGCACATGCACTTATATAGAACACCTCCCTATCCAGCACTGGCATGTATACTGAACCACCGCACCTATATAGCACCCACGCTCCAGAAAATGTGGCAAGATCGCACATCTTGGGCACTAGCAACAATACGGCACTCTAGCCTCAAAAAAGTGGAACTCCGCAACTATATGGCACATGCACTTATATAGAACACCTCCCTATCCAGCACTGGCATGTATACTGAACCACCGCACCTATATAGCACCCACGCTCCAGAAAATGTGGCAAGATCGCACATCTTGGGCACTAGCAACAATACGGCACTCTAGCCTCAAAAAAGTGGAACTCCGCAACTATATGGCACATGCACTTATATAGAACACCTCCCTATCCAGCACTAGCATGTATACTGAACCACCGCACCTATATAGCACCCACGCTCCAGAAAATGTGGCAAGATCGCACATCTTGGGCACTAGCAACAATACGGCACTCTAGCCTCAAAAAAGTGGAACTCCGCAACTATATGGCACCTGCACTTATATAGAACACCTCCCTATCCAGCACTGGCATGTATACTGAACCACCGCACCTATATAGCACCCACGCTCCAGAAAATGTGGCAAGATCGCACATCTTGGGCACTAGCAACAACGCGGCACTCTAGCCTCAAAAAAGTGGAACTCCGCAACTATATGGCACATGCACTTATATAGAACACCTCCCTATCCAGCACTAGCATGTATACTGAACCACCGCACCTATATAGCACCCACGCTCCAGAAAATGTGGCAAGATCGCACATCTTGGGCACTAGCAACAATACGGCACTCTAGCCTCAAAAAAGTGGAACTCCGCAACTATATGGCACATGCACTTATATAGAACACCTCCCTATCCAGCACTGGCATGTATACTG
The DNA here is from genome assembly GCF_009870125.1 of Drosophila pseudoobscura. NCBI lineage: Eukaryota > Metazoa > Arthropoda > Insecta > Diptera > Drosophilidae > Drosophila > Drosophila pseudoobscura. The sequence continues at coordinate 29,334 of NW_022881717.1, read as the reverse complement.
AACCACCGCACCTATATAGCACCCACGCTCCAGAAAATGTGGCAAGATCGCACATCTTGGGCACTAGCAACAATACGGCACTCTAGCCTCAAAAAAGTGGAACTCCGCAACTATATGGCACATGCACTTATATAGAACACCTCCCTATCCAGCACTAGCATGTATACTGAACCACCGCACCTATATAGCACCCACGCTCCAGAAAATGTGGCAAGATCGCACATCTTGGGCACTAGCAACAATACGGCACTCTAGCCTCAAACGAGGGGGAACGTTGTGAGTTGCTGCGGACACCGCAACTCTACGGTTATACCCGATACTAAGTCAGTATGGCTCTCCTCTGGCAGACGCCGCTAATATTAAACGACACGACAAAGAGTGCGTGCGAGAGAGACAGAAAATCAGTCTGAGCTACGCGCTGCGTAACCACTGCAAATTGATTTGTTCCTTTTGGCTATAAAAATGATCTGATCTGATCCAGATTCACCAATCTGATAGATATGGTCATTATCTATGATTCTGCGTTTTTAGTTTTCTCAAATTTGCAATATTGTGGATGCAACAGATTTTCGTCCTTTGTGGGGGCGGAAGGGGGTGGGACAAAATTTTGAGATATACGTTTTATAGTGACATCTTAAAGGAGTGTGTGTACCAAATTTGGTTACTCTAGCCTTAATAGTCTCTGAGATTTGTGGTTGCCTCAGATTTTCGTCCTTTGCGGGGGCGGAAGGGGGTGTGGCGAAATTTGGACAGGAAACGGTCAAGGTCCGATATCACAGGAGTGTGGATACCAAATTTGGTTGCTCTGGCTTTTATAGGTTCTGAGATCCTTGAACTCATATTTTGCAATTGGCAAAACCGACCATGAAACCTGTGTGTTAGAGTGAGACAGAGCGAGAAAGAGTGATATTGTTTTCGTGATTCTGGCTGTAATAATTATACGATCTGGTTCAGATTTTGCACTCTAGAAGATATAGTAAACTTCTACGATTCTGCGTTTTTAGTTTTCTCGTATCGTCGAAATTGTGGATGCCACAGATTTTCGCCCTTTGTGGGGGCGGAAGTGGGCGGGGCAAAGTTTTGAAATATTTTTGGAGCAGTGACATATCACAGAAGTCTGGATCCAAAACATCGTTGCTCTAGCTCTTATAGTCTTTGAGCATTAGGCGCTGAAGGGGACGGACAGACGGACAGACGGACAGACGGACGGACGGACAGACGGACAGACGGACAGACAGACATGGCTCAATCGACTCGGCTATTGATGCTGATCAAGAATATATATACTTTATGGGGTCGGAAACGATTCCTTCTGGACGTTACACACATCCACTTTTACCACAAATCTAATATACCCCAATACTCATTTTGAGTATCGGGTATAAAAAGTGGAACTCCGCAACTATATGGCACCTGCACTTATATAGAACACCTCCCTATCCAGCACTGGCATGTATACTGAACCACCGCACCTATATAGCACCCACGCTCCAGAAAATGTGGCAAGATCGCACATCTTGGGCACTAGCAACAACGCGGCACTCTAGCCTCAAAAAAGTGGAACTCCGCAACTATATGGCACATGCACTTATATAGAACACCTCCCTATCCAGCACTAGCATGTATACTGAACCACCGCACCTATATAGCACCCACGCTCCAGAAAATGTGGCAAGATCGCACATCTTGGGCACTAGCAACAATACGGCACTCTAGCCTCAAAAAAGTGGAACTCCGCAACTATATGGCACATGCACTTATATAGAACACCTCCCTATCCAGCACTGGCATGTATACTGAACCACCGCACCTATATAGCACCCACGCTCCAGAAAATGTGGCAAGATCGCACATCTTGGGCACTAGCAACAATACGGCACTCTAGCCTCAAAAAAGTGGAACTCCGCAACTATATGGCACATGCACTTATATAGAACACCTCCCTATCCAGCACTGGCATGTATACTGAACCACCGCACCTATATAGCACCCACGCTCCAGATAATGTGGCAAGATCGCACATCTTGGGCACTAGCAACAATACGGCACTCTAGCCTCAAAAAAGTGGAACTCCGCAACTATATGGCACCTGCATTTATATAGAACACCTCCCTATCCAGCACTGGCATGTATACTGAACCACCGCACCTATATATATATACCGCACCTAGCCTCAAAAAAGTGGAACTCCGCAACTATATGGCACCTGCACTTATATAGAACACCTCCCTATCCAGCACTAGCATGTATACTGAACCACCGCACCTATATAGCACCCACGCTCCAGAAAATGTGGCAAGATTGCACATCTTGGGCACTAGCAACAATACGGCACTCTAGCCTCAAAAAAGTGGAACTCCGCAACTATATGGCACCTGCACTTATATAGAACACCTCCCTATCCAGCACTGGCATGTATACTGAACCACCGCACCTATATATCACCCACGCTCCAGAAAATGTGGCAAGATCGCACATCTTGGGCACTAGCAACAATACGGCACTCTAGCCTCAAAAAAGTGGAACTCCTCAACTATATGGCACCTGCACTTATATAGAACACCTCCCTATCCAGCACTGGCATGTATACTGAACCACCGCACCTATATAGCACCCACGCTCCAGAAAATGTGGCAAGATCGCACATCTTGGGCACTAGCAACAACGCGGCACTCTAGCCTCAAAAAAGTGGAACTCCGCAACTATATGGCACATGCACTTATATAGAACACCTCCCTATCCAGCACTAGCATGTATACTGAACCACCGCACCTATATAGCACCCACGCTCCAGGAAATGTGGCAAGATCGCACATCTTGGGCACTAGCAACAATACGGCACTCTAGCCTCAAAAAAGTGGAACTCCGCAACTATATGGCACATGCACTTATATAGAACACCTCCCTATCCAGCACTAGCATGTATACTGAACCACCGCACCTATATAGCACCCACGCTCCAGAAAATGTGGCAAGATCGCACATCTTGGGCACTAGCAACAATACGGCGCTCTAGCCTCAAAAAAGTGGAACTCCGCAACTATACGGCACCTGCACTTATATAGAACACCTCCCTATCCAGCACTGGCATGTATACTGAACCACCGCACCTATATAGCACCCACGCTCCAGAAAATGTGGCAAGATCGCACATCTTGGGCACTAGCAACAATACGGCACTCTAGCCTCAAAAAAGTGGAACTCCGCAACTATATGGCACATGCACTTATATAGAACACCTCCCTATCCAGCACTAGCATGTATACTGAACCACCGCACCTATATAGCACCCACGCTCCAGGAAATGTGGCAAGATCGCACATCTTGGGCACTAGCAACAATACGGCACTCTAGCCTCAAAAAAGTGGAACTCCGCAACTATATGGCACATGCACTTATATAGAACACCTCCCTATCCAGCACTAGCATGTATACTGAACCACCGCACCTATATAGCACCCACGCTCCAGAAAATGTGGCAAGATCGCACATCTTGGGCACTAGCAACAATACGGCACTCTAGCCTCAAAAAAGTGGAACTCCGCAACTATATGGCACATGCACTTATATAGAACACCTCCCTATCCAGCACTGGCATGTATACTGAACCACCGCACCTATATAGCACCCACGCTCCAGAAAATGTGGCAAGATCGCACATCTTGGGCACTAGCAACAATACGGCACTCTAGCCTCAAAAAAGTGGAACTCCGCAACTATATGGCACATGCACTTATATAGAACACCTCCCTATCCAGCACTGGCATGTATACTGAACCACCGCACCTATATAGCACCCACGCTCCAGAAAATGTGGCAAGATCGCACATCTTGGGCACTAGCAACAATACGGCACTCTAGCCTCAAAAAAGTGGAACTCCGCAACTATATGGCACCTGCATTTATATAGAACACCTCCCTATCCAGCACTGGCATGTATACTGAACCACCGCACCTATATAGCACCCACGCTCCAGGAAATGTGGCAAGATCGCACATCTTGGGCACTAGCAACAATACGGCACTCTAGCCTCAAAAAAGTGGAACTCCGCAACTATATGGCACATGCACTTATATAGAACACCTCCCTATCCAGCACTGGCATGTATACTGAACCACCGCACCTATATAGCACCCACGCTCCAGAAAATGTGGCAAGATCGCACATCTTGGGCACTAGCAACAATACGGCACTCTAGCCTCAAAAAAGTGGAACTCCGCAACTATATGGCACATGCACTTATATAGAACACCTCCCTATCCAGCACTGGCATGTATACTGAACCACCGCACCTATATAGCACCCACGCTCCAGAAAATGTGGCAAGATCGCACATCTTGGGCACTAGCAACAATACGGCACTCTAGCCTCAAAAAAGTGGAACTCCGCAACTATATGGCACATGCACTTATATAGAACACCTCCCTATCCAGCACTAGCATGTATACTGAACCACCGCACCTATATAGCACCCACGCTCCAGAAAATGTGGCAAGATCGCACATCTTGGGCACTAGCAACAATACGGCACTCTAGCCTCAAAAAAGTGGAACTCCGCAACTATATGGCACCTGCACTTATATAGAACACCTCCCTATCCAGCACTGGCATGTATACTGAACCACCGCACCTATATAGCACCCACGCTCCAGAAAATGTGGCAAGATCGCACATCTTGGGCACTAGCAACAACGCGGCACTCTAGCCTCAAAAAAGTGGAACTCCGCAACTATATGGCACATGCACTTATATAGAACACCTCCCTATCCAGCACTAGCATGTATACTGAACCACCGCACCTATATAGCACCCACGCTCCAGAAAATGTGGCAAGATCGCACATCTTGGGCACTAGCAACAATACGGCACTCTAGCCTCAAAAAAGTGGAACTCCGCAACTATATGGCACATGCACTTATATAGAACACCTCCCTATCCAGCACTGGCATGTATACTGAACCACCGCACCTATATAGCACCCACGCTCCAGAAAATGTGGCAAGATCGCACATCTTGGGCACTAGCAACAATACGGCACTCTAGCCTCAAAAAAGTGGAACTCCGCAACTATATGGCACATGCACTTATATAGAACACCTCCCTATCCAGCACTGGCATGTATACTGAACCACCGCACCTATATAGCACCCACGCTCCAGATAATGTGGCAAGATCGCACATCTTGGGCACTAGCAACAATACGGCACTCTAGCCTCAAAAAGTGGAACTCCGCAACTATATGGCACCTGCATTTATATAGAACACCTCCCTATCCAGCACTGGCATGTATACTGAACCACCGCACCTATATATATATACCGCACCTAGCCTCAAAAAAGTGGAACTCCGCAACTATATGGCACCTGCACTTATATAGAACACCTCCCTATCCAGCACTAGCATGTATACTGAACCACCGCACCTATATAGCACCCACGCTCCAGAAAATGTGGCAAGATTGCACATCTTGGGCACTAGCAACAATACGGCACTCTAGCCTCAAAAAAGTGGAACTCCGCAACTATATGGCACCTGCACTTATATAGAACACCTCCCTATCCAGCACTGGCATGTATACTGAACCACCGCACCTATATAGCACCCACGCTCCAGAAAATGTGGCAAGATCGCACATCTTGGGCACTAGCAACAATACGGCACTCTAGCCTCAAAAAAGTGGAACTCCGCAACTATATGGCACATGCACTTATATAGAACACCTCCCTATCCAGCACTGGCATGTATACTGAACCACCGCACCTATATAGCACCCACGCTCCAGAAAATGTGGCAAGATCGCACATCTTGGGCACTAGCAACAATACGGCACTCTAGCCTCAAAAAAGTGGAACTCCGCAACTATATGGCACATGCACTTATATAGAACACCTCCCTATCCAGCACTAGCATGTATACTGAACCACCGCACCTATATAGCACCCACGCTCCAGAAAATGTGGCAAGATCGCACATCTTGGGCACTAGCAACAATACGGCACTCTAGCCTCAAAAAAGTGGAACTCCGCAACTATATGGCACCTGCACTTATATAGAACACCTCCCTATCCAGCACTGGCATGTATACTGAACCACCGCACCTATATAGCACCCACGCTCCAGAAAATGTGGCAAGATCGCACATCTTGGGCACTAGCAACAACGCGGCACTCTAGCCTCAAAAAAGTGGAACTCCGCAACTATATGGCACATGCACTTATATAGAACACCTCCCTATCCAGCACTAGCATGTATACTGAACCACCGCACCTATATAGCACCCACGCTCCAGAAAATGTGGCAAGATCGCACATCTTGGGCACTAGCAACAATACGGCACTCTAGCCTCAAAAAAGTGGAACTCCGCAACTATATGGCACATGCACTTATATAGAACACCTCCCTATCCAGCACTGGCATGTATACTGAACCACCGCACCTATATAGCACCCACGCTCCAGAAAATGTGGCAAGATCGCACATCTTGGGCACTAGCAACAATACGGCACTCTAGCCTCAAAAAAGTGGAACTCCGCAACTATATGGCACATGCACTTATATAGAACACCTCCCTATCCAGCACTGGCATGTATACTGAACCACCGCACCTATATAGCACCCACGCTCCAGATAATGTGGCAAGATCGCACATCTTGGGCACTAGCAACAATACGGCACTCTAGCCTCAAAAAAGTGGAACTCCGCAACTATATGGCACCTGCATTTATATAGAACACCTCCCTATCCAGCACTGGCATGTATACTGAACCACCGCACCTATATATATATACCGCACCTAGCCTCAAAAAAGTGGAACTCCGCAACTATATGGCACCTGCACTTATATAGAACACCTCCCTATCCAGCACTAGCATGTATACTGAACCACCGCACCTATATAGCACCCACGCTCCAGAAAATGTGGCAAGATTGCACATCTTGGGCACTAGCAACAATACGGCACTCTAGCCTCAAAAAAGTGGAACTCCGCAACTATATGGCACCTGCACTTATATAGAACACCTCCCTATCCAGCACTGGCATGTATACTGAACCACCGCACCTATATATCACCCACGCTCCAGAAAATGTGGCAAGATCGCACATCTTGGGCACTAGCAACAATACGGCACTCTAGCCTCAAAAAAGTGGAACTCCTCAACTATATGGCACCTGCACTTATATAGAACACCTCCCTATCCAGCACTGGCATGTATACTGAACCACCGCACCTATATAGCACCCACGCTCCAGAAAATGTGGCAAGATCGCACATCTTGGGCACTAGCAACAACGCGGCACTCTAGCCTCAAAAAAGTGGAACTCCGCAACTATATGGCACATGCACTTATATAGAACACCTCCCTATCCAGCACTAGCATGTATACTGAACCACCGCACCTATATAGCACCCACGCTCCAGGAAATGTGGCAAGATCGCACATCTTGGGCACTAGCAACAATACGGCACTCTAGCCTCAAAAAAGTGGAACTCCGCAACTATATGGCACATGCACTTATATAGAACACCTCCCTATCCAGCACTAGCATGTATACTGAACCACCGCACCTATATAGCACCCACGCTCCAGAAAATGTGGCAAGATCGCACATCTTGGGCACTAGCAACAATACGGCGCTCTAGCCTCAAAAAAGTGGAACTCCGCAACTATACGGCACCTGCACTTATATAGAACACCTCCCTATCCAGCACTGGCATGTATACTGAACCACCGCACCTATATAGCACCCACGCTCCAGAAAATGTGGCAAGATCGCACATCTTGGGCACTAGCAACAATACGGCACTCTAGCCTCAAAAAAGTGGAACTCCGCAACTATATGGCACATGCACTTATATAGAACACCTCCCTATCCAGCACTAGCATGTATACTGAACCACCGCACCTATATAGCACCCACGCTCCAGATAATGTGGCAAGATCGCACATCTTGGGCACTAGCAACAATACGGCACTCTAGCCTCAAAAAAGTGGAACTCCGCAACTATATGGCACCTGCATTTATATAGAACACCTCCCTATCCAGCACTGGCATGTATACTGAACCACCGCACCTATATATATATACCGCACCTAGCCTCAAAAAAGTGGAACTCCGCAACTATATGGCACCTGCACTTATATAGAACACCTCCCTATCCAGCACTAGCATGTATACTGAACCACCGCACCTATATAGCACCCACGCTCCAGAAAATGTGGCAAGATTGCACATCTTGGGCACTAGCAACAATACGGCACTCTAGCCTCAAAAAAGTGGAACTCCGCAACTATATGGCACCTGCACTTATATAGAACACCTCCCTATCCAGCACTGGCATGTATACTGAACCACCGCACCTATATATCACCCACGCTCCAGAAAATGTGGCAAGATCGCACATCTTGGGCACTAGCAACAATACGGCACTCTAGCCTCAAAAAAGTGGAACTCCTCAACTATATGGCACCTGCACTTATATAGAACACCTCCCTATCCAGCACTGGCATGTATACTGAACCACCGCACCTATATAGCACCCACGCTCCAGAAAATGTGGCAAGATCGCACATCTTGGGCACTAGCAACAACGCGGCACTCTAGCCTCAAAAAAGTGGAACTCCGCAACTATATGGCACATGCACTTATATAGAACACCTCCCTATCCAGCACTAGCATGTATACTGAACCACCGCACCTATATAGCACCCACGCTCCAGGAAATGTGGCAAGATCGCACATCTTGGGCACTAGCAACAATACGGCACTCTAGCCTCAAAAAAGTGGAACTCCGCAACTATATGGCACATGCACTTATATAGAACACCTCCCTATCCAGCACTAGCATGTATACTGAACCACCGCACCTATATAGCACCCACGCTCCAGAAAATGTGGCAAGATCGCACATCTTGGGCACTAGCAACAATACGGCACTCTAGCCTCAAAAAAGTGGAACTCCGCAACTATATGGCACATGCACTTATATAGAACACCTCCCTATCCAGCACTAGCATGTATACTGAACCACCGCACCTATATAGCACCCACGCTCCAGAAAATGTGGCAAGATCGCACATCTTGGGCACTAGCAACAATACGGCACTCTAGCCTCAAAAAAGTGGAACTCCGCAACTATATGGCACCTGCATTTATATAGAACACCTCCCTATCCAGCACTGGCATGTATACTGAACCACCGCACCTATATAGCACCCACGCTCCAGGAAATGTGGCAAGATCGCACATCTTGGGCACTAGCAACAATACGGCACTCTAGCCTCAAAAAAGTGGAACTCCGCAACTATATGGCACATGCACTTATATAGAACACCTCCCTATCCAGCACTGGCATGTATACTGAACCACCGCACCTATATAGCACCCACGCTCCAGAAAATGTGGCAAGATCGCACATCTTGGGCACTAGCAACAATACGGCACTCTAGCCTCAAAAAAGTGGAACTCCGCAACTATATGGCACATGCACTTATATAGAACACCTCCCTATCCAGCACTGGCATGTATACTGAACCACCGCACCTATATAGCACCCACGCTCCAGAAAATGTGGCAAGATCGCACATCTTGGGCACTAGCAACAATACGGCACTCTAGCCTCAAAAAAGTGGAACTCCGCAACTATATGGCACATGCACTTATATAGAACACCTCCCTATCCAGCACTAGCATGTATACTGAACCACCGCACCTATATAGCACCCACGCTCCAGAAAATGTGGCAAGATCGCACATCTTGGGCACTAGCAACAATACGGCACTCTAGCCTCAAAAAAGTGGAACTCCGCAACTATATGGCACCTGCACTTATATAGAACACCTCCCTATCCAGCACTGGCATGTATACTGAACCACCGCACCTATATAGCACCCACGCTCCAGAAAATGTGGCAAGATCGCACATCTTGGGCACTAGCAACAACGCGGCACTCTAGCCTCAAAAAAGTGGAACTCCGCAACTATATGGCACATGCACTTATATAGAACACCTCCCTATCCAGCACTAGCATGTATACTGAACCACCGCACCTATATAGCACCCACGCTCCAGAAAATGTGGCAAGATCGCACATCTTGGGCACTAGCAACAATACGGCACTCTAGCCTCAAAAAAGTGGAACTCCGCAACTATATGGCACATGCACTTATATAGAACACCTCCCTATCCAGCACTGGCATGTATACTGAACCACCGCACCTATATAGCACCCACGCTCCAGATAATGTGGCAAGATCGCACATCTTGGGCACTAGCAACAATACGGCACTCTAGCCTCAAAAAAGTGGAACTCCGCAACTATATGGCACCTGCATTTATATAGAACACCTCCCTATCCAGCACTGGCATGTATACTGAACCACCGCACCTATATATATATACCGCACCTAGCCTCAAAAAAGTGGAACTCCGCAACTATATGGCACCTGCACTTATATAGAACACCTCCCTATCCAGCACTAGCATGTATACTGAACCACCGCACCTATATAGCACCCACGCTCCAGAAAATGTGGCAAGATTGCACATCTTGGGCACTAGCAACAATACGGCACTCTAGCCTCAAAAAAGTGGAACTCCGCAACTATATGGCACCTGCACTTATATAGAACACCTCCCTATCCAGCACTGGCATGTATACTGAACCACCGCACCTATATATCACCCACGCTCCAGAAAATGTGGCAAGATCGCACATCTTGGGCACTAGCAACAATACGGCACTCTAGCCTCAAAAAAGTGGAACTCCTCAACTATATGGCACCTGCACTTATATAGAACACCTCCCTATCCAGCACTGGCATGTATACTGAACCACCGCACCTATATAGCACCCACGCTCCAGAAAATGTGGCAAGATCGCACATCTTGGGCACTAGCAACAACGCGGCACTCTAGCCTCAAAAAAGTGGAACTCCGCAACTATATGGCACATGCACTTATATAGAACACCTCCCTATCCAGCACTAGCATGTATACTGAACCACCGCACCTATATAGCACCCACGCTCCAGGAAATGTGGCAAGATCGCACATCTTGGGCACTAGCAACAATACGGCACTCTAGCCTCAAAAAAGTGGAACTCCGCAACTATATGGCACATGCACTTATATAGAACACCTCCCTATCCAGCACTAGCATGTATACTGAACCACCGCACCTATATAGCACCCACGCTCCAGAAAATGTGGCAAGATCGCACATCTTGGGCACTAGCAACAATACGGCGCTCTAGCCTCAAAAAAGTGGAACTCCGCAACTATACGGCACCTGCACTTATATAGAACACCTCCCTATCCAGCACTGGCATGTATACTGAACCACCGCACCTATATAGCACCCACGCTCCAGAAAATGTGGCAAGATCGCACATCTTGGGCACTAGCAACAATACGGCACTCTAGCCTCAAAAAAGTGGAACTCCGCAACTATATGGCACATGCACTTATATAGAACACCTCCCTATCCAGCACTAGCATGTATACTGAACCACCGCACCTATATAGCACCCACGCTCCAGGAAATGTGGCAAGATCGCACATCTTGGGCACTAGCAACAATACGGCACTCTAGCCTCAAAAAAGTGGAACTCCGCAACTATATGGCACATGCACTTATATAGAACACCTCCCTATCCAGCACTAGCATGTATACTGAACCACCGCACCTATATAGCACCCACGCTCCAGAAAATGTGGCAAGATCGCACATCTTGGGCACTAGCAACAATACGGCGCTCTAGCCTCAAAAAAGTGGAACTCCGCAACTATACGGCACCTGCACTTATATAGAACACCTCCCTATCCAGCACTGGCATGTATACTGAACCACCGCACCTATATAGCACCCACGCTCCAGAAAATGTGGCAAGATCGCACATCTTGGGCACTAGCAACAATACGGCACTCTAGCCTCAAAAAAGTGGAACTCCGCAACTATATGGCACATGCACTTATATAGAACACCTCCCTATCCAGCACTAGCATGTATACTGAACCACCGCACCTATATAGCACCCACGCTCCAGAAAATGTGGCAAGATCGCACATCTAGGGCACTAGCAACAATACGGCACTCTAGCCTCAAAAAAGTGGAACTCCGCACTTATATGGCACCTGCACTTATATAGAACACCTCCCTATCCAGCACTGGCATGTATACTGAACCACCGCACCTATATAGCACCCACGCTCCAGAAAATGTGGCAAGATCGCACATCTTGGGCACTAGCAACAATACGGCACTCTAGCCTCAAAAAAGTGGAACTCCGCAACTATATGGCACATGCACTTATATAGAACACCTCCCTATCCAGCACTAGCATGTATACTGAACCACCGCACCTATATAGCACCCACGCTCCAGAAAATGTGGCAAGATCGCACATCTTGGGCACTAGCAACAATACGGCGCTCTAGCCTCAAAAAAGTGGAACTCCGCAACTATACGGCACCTGCACTTATATAGAACACCTCCCTATCCAGCACTGGCATGTATACTGAACCACCGCACCTATATAGCACCCACGCTCCAGAAAATGTGGCAAGATCGCACATCTTGGGCACTAGCAACAATACGGCACTCTAGCCTCAAAAAAGTGGAACTCCGCAACTATATGGCACATGCACTTATATAGAACACCTCCCTATCCAGCACTAGCATGTATACTGAACCACCGCACCTATATAGCACCCACGCTCCAGAAAATGTGGCAAGATCGCACATCTTGGGCACTAGCAACAATACGGCGCTCTAGCCTCAAAAAAGTGGAACTCCGCAACTATACGGCACCTGCACTTATATAGAACACCTCCCTATCCAGCACTGGCATGTATACTGAACCACCGCACCTATATAGCACCCACGCTCCAGAAAATGTTGCAAGATCGCACATCTTGGGCACTAGCAACAATACGGCACTCTAGCCTCAAAAAAGTGGAACTCCGCAACTATATGGCACATGCACTTATATAGAACACCTCCCTATCCAGCACTAGCATGTATACTGAACCACCGCACCTATATAGCACCCACGCTCCAGGAAATGTGGCAAGATCGCACATCTTGGGCACTTGCAACAATACGGCACTCTAGCCTCAAAAAAGTGGAACTCCGCAACTATATGGCACATGCACTTATATAGAACACCTCCCTATCCAGCACTAGCATGTATACTGAACCTCCGCACCTATATAGCACCCACGCTCCAGAAAAAGTGGCAAGATCGCACATCTTGGGCACTGGCAACAATACGGCACTCTAGCCTCAAAAAAGTGGAACTCCGCAACTATATGGCACATGCACTTATATAGAACCGTTCCCTATCCAGCACTGGCATGTATACTGAACTACCGCACCTATATAGCACCCACGCTCCAGGAAATGTGGCAAGATCGCACATCTTGGGCGCTAGCAACAATACGGCACTCTAGCCTCAAAAAAGTGGAACTCCGCAACTATATGGCACATGCACTTATATAGAACACCTCCCTATCCAGCACTAGCATGTATACTGAACCACCGCACCTATATAGCACCCACGCTCCAGGAAATGTGGCAAGATCGCACATCTTGGGCACTTGCAACAATACGGCACTCTAGCCTCAAAAAAGTGGAACTCCGCAACTATATGGCACATGCACTTATATAGAACACCTCCCTATCCAGCACTAGCATGTATACTGAACCTCCGCACCTATATAGCACCCACGCTCCAGAAAATGTGGCAAGATCGCACATCTTGGGCACTAGCAACAATACGGCACTCTAGCCTCAAAAAAGTGGAACTCCGCAACTATATGGCACATGCACTTATATAGAACCGTTCCCTATCCAGCACTGGCATGTATACTGAACTACCGCACCTATATAGCACCCACGCTCCAGGAAATGTGGCAAGATCGCACATCTTGGGCGCTAGCAACAATACGGCACTCTAGCCTCAAAAAAGTGGAACTCCGCAACTATATGGCACATGCACTTATATAGAACACCTCCCTATCCAGCACTAGCATGTATACTGAACCACCGCACCTATATAGCACCCACGCTCCAGAAAATGTGGCAAGATCGCACATCTTGGGCACTAGCAACAATACGGCACTCTAGCCTCAAAAAAGTGGAACTCCGCAACTATATGGCACATGCACTTATATAGAACACCTCCCTATCCAGCACTAGCATGTATACTGAACCACCGCACCTATATAGCACCCACGCTCCAGAAAATGTGGCAAGATCGCACATCTTGGGCACTAGCAACAATACGGCGCTCTAGCCTCAAAAAAGTGGAACTCCGCAACTATACGGCACCTGCACTTATATAGAACACCTCCCTATCCAGCACTGGCATGTATACTGAACCACCGCACCTATATAGCACCCACGCTCCAGAAAATGTGGCAAGATCGCACAACTTGGGCACTAGCAACAATACGGCACTCTAGCCTCAAAAAAGTGGAACTCCGCAACTATATGGCACATGCACTTATATAGAACACCTCCCTATCCAGCACTAGCATGTATACTGAACCACCGCACCTATATAGCACCCACGCTCCAGAAAATGTGGCAAGATCGCACATCTTGGGCACTAGCAACAATACGGCGCTCTAGCCTCAAAAAAGTGGAGCTCCGCAACTATACGGCACCTGCACTTATATAGAACACCTCCCTATCCAGCACTGGCATGTATACTGAACCACCGCACCTATATAGCACCCACGCTCCAGAAAATGTGGCAAGATCGCACATCTTGGGCACTAGCAACAATACGGCACTCTAGCCTCAAAAAAGTGGAACTCCGCAACTATATGGCACATGCACTTATATAGAACACCTCCCTATCCAGCACTAGCATGTATACTGAACCACCGCACCTATATAGCACCCACGCTCCAGGAAATGTGGCAAGATCGCACATCTTGGGCACTAGCAACAATACGGCACTCTAGCCTCAAAAAAGTGGAACTCCGCAACTATATGGCACATGCACTTATATAGAACACCTCCCTATCCAGCACTAGCATGTATACTGAACCTCCGCACCTATATAGCACCCACGCTCCAGAAAATGTGGCAAGATCGCACATCTTGGGCACTAGCAACAATACGGCACTCTAGCCTCAAAAAAGTGGAACTCCGCAACTATATGGCACATGCACTTATATAGAACCGTTCCCTATCCAGCACTGGCACGTATACTGAACTACCGCACCTATATAGCACCCACGCTCCAGGAAATGTGGCAAGATCGCACATCTTGGGCACTAGCAACAATACGGCACTCTAGCCTCAAAAAAGTGGAACTCCGCAACTATATGGCACATGCACTTATATAGAACACCTCCCTATCCAGCACTAGCATGTATACTGAACCACCGCACCTATATAGCACCCACGCTCCAGAAAATGTGGCAAGATCGCACATCTTGGGCACTAGCAACAATACGGCGCTCTAGCCTCAAAAAAGTGGAACTCCGCAACTATACGGCACCTGCACTTATATAGAACACCTCCCTATCCAGCACTGGCATGTATACTGAACCACCGCACCTATATAGCACCCACGCTCCAGAAAATGTGGCAAGATCGCACATCTTGGGCACTAGCAACAATACGGCACTCTAGCCTCAAAAAAGTGGAACTCCGCAACTATATGGCACATGCACTTATATAGAACACCTCCCTATCCAGCACTAGCATGTATACTGAACCACCGCACCTATATAGCACCCACGCTCCAGGAAATGTGGCAAGATCGCACATCTTGGGCACTAGCAACAATACGGCACTCTAGCCTCAAAAAAGTGGAACTCCGCAACTATATGGCACATGCACTTATATAGAACACCTCCCTATCCAGCACTAGCATGTATACTGAACCTCCGCACCTATATAGCACCCACGCTCCAGAAAATGTGGCAAGATCGCACATCTTGGGCACTAGCAACAATACGGCACTCTAGCCTCAAAAAAGTGGAACTCCGCAACTATATGGCACATGCACTTATATAGAACCGTTCCCTATCCAGCACTGGCACGTATACTGAACTACCGCACCTATATAGCACCCACGCTCCAGGAAATGTGGCAAGATCGCACATCTTGGGCACTAGCAACAATACGGCACTCTAGCCTCAAAAAAGTGGAACTCCGCAACTATAAGGCACATGCACTTATATAGAACACCTCCCTATCCAGCACTAGCATGTATACTGAACCACCGCACCTATATAGCACCCACGCTCCAGAAAATGTGGCAAGATCGCACATCTTGGGCACTAGCAACAATACGGCGCTCTAGCCTCAAAAAAGTGGAACTCCGCAACTATACGGCACCTGCACTTATATAGAACACCTCCCTATCCAGCACTGGCATGTATACTGAACCACCGCACCTATATAGCACCCACGCTCCAGAAAATGTGGCAAGATCGCACATCTTGGGCACTAGCAACAATACGGCACTCTAGCCTCAAAAAAGTGGAACTCCGCAACTATATGGCACATGCACTTATATAGAACACCTCCCTATCCAGCACTAGCATGTATACTGAACCACCGCACCTATATAGCACCCACGCTCCAGGAAATGTGGCAAGATCGCACATCTTGGGCACTTGCAACAATACGGCACTCTAGCCTCAAAAAAGTGGAACTCCGCAACTATATGGCACATGCACTTATATAGAACACCTCCCTATCCAGCACTAGCATGTATACTGAACCTCCGCACCTATATAGCACCCACGCTCCAGAAAATGTGGCAAGATCGCACATCTTGGGCACTAGCAACAATACGGCACTCTAGCCTCAAAAAAGTGGAACTCCGCAACTATATGGCACATGCACTTATATAGAACCGTTCCCTATCCAGCACTGGCATGTATACTGAACTACCGCACCTATATAGCACCCACGCTCCAGGAAATGTGGCAAGATCGCACATCTTGGGCGCTAGCAACAATACGGCACTCTAGCCTCAAAAAAGTGGAACTCCGCAACTATATGGCACATGCACTTATATAGAACACCTCCCTATCCAGCACTAGCATGTATACTGAACCACCGCACCTATATAGCACCCACGCTCCAGAAAATGTGGCAAGATCGCACATCTTGGGCACTAGCAACAATACGGCACTCTAGCCTCAAAAAAGTGGAACTCCGCAACTATATGGCACATGCACTTATATAGAACACCTCCCTATCCAGCACTAGCATGTATACTGAACCACCGCACCTATATAGCACCCACGCTCCAGAAAATGTGGCAAGATCGCACATCTTGGGCACTAGCAACAATACGGCGCTCTAGCCTCAAAAAAGTGGAACTCCGCAACTATACGGCACCTGCACTTATATAGAACACCTCCCTATCCAGCACTGGCATGTATACTGAACCACCGCACCTATATAGCACCCACGCTCCAGAAAATGTGGCAAGATCGCACATCTTGGGCACTAGCAACAATACGGCACTCTAGCCTCAAAAAAGTGGAACTCCGCAACTATATGGCACATGCACTTATATAGAACACCTCCCTATCCAGCACTAGCATGTATACTGAACCACCGCACCTATATAGCACCCACGCTCCAGAAAATGTGGCAAGATCGCACATCTTGGGCACTAGCAACAATACGGCGCTCTAGCCTCAAAAAAGTGGAGCTCCGCAACTATACGGCACCTGCACTTATATAGAACACCTCCCTATCCAGCACTGGCATGTATACTGAACCACCGCACCTATATAGCACCCACGCTCCAGAAAATGTGGCAAGATCGCACATCTTGGGCACTAGCAACAATACGGCACTCTAGCCTCAAAAAAGTGGAACTCCGCAACTATATGGCACATGCACTTATATAGAACACCTCCCTATCCAGCACTAGCATGTATACTGAACCACCGCACCTATATAGCACCCACGCTCCAGGAAATGTGGCAAGATCGCACATCTTGGGCACTAGCAACAATACGGCACTCTAGCCTCAAAAAAGTGGAACTCCGCAACTATATGGCACATGCACTTATATAGAACACCTCCCTATCCAGCACTAGCATGTATACTGAACCTCCGCACCTATATAGCACCCACGCTCCAGAAAATGTGGCAAGATCGCACATCTTGGGCACTAGCAACAATACGGCACTCTAGCCTCAAAAAAGTGGAACTCCGCAACTATATGGCACATGCACTTATATAGAACCGTTCCCTATCCAGCACTGGCACGTATACTGAACTACCGCACCTATATAGCACCCACGCTCCAGGAAATGTGGCAAGATCGCACATCTTGGGCACTAGCAACAATACGGCACTCTAGCCTCAAAAAAGTGGAACTCCGCAACTATATGGCACATGCACTTATATAGAACACCTCCCTATCCAGCACTAGCATGTATACTGAACCACCGCACCTATATAGCACCCACGCTCCAGAAAATGTGGCAAGATCGCACATCTTGGGCACTAGCAACAATACGGCGCTCTAGCCTCAAAAAAGTGGAACTCCGCAACTATACGGCACCTGCACTTATATAGAACACCTCCCTATCCAGCACTAGCATGTATACTGAACCACCGCACCTATATAGCACCCACGCTCCAGAAAATGTGGCAAGATCGCACATCTTGGGCACTAGCAACAATACGGCGCTCTAGCCTCAAAAAAGTGGAACTCCGCAACTATACGGCACCTGCACTTATATAGAACACCTCCCTATCCAGCACTGGCATGTATACTGAACCACCGCACCTATATAGCACCCACGCTCCAGAAAATGTGGCAAGATCGCACATCTTGGGCACTAGCAACAATACGGCACTCTAGCCTCAAAAAAGTGGAACTCCGCAACTATATGGCACATGCACTTATATAGAACACCTCCCTATCCAGCACTAGCATGTATACTGAACCACCGCACCTATATAGCACCCACGCTCCAGAAAATGTGGCAAGATCGCACATCTTGGGCACTAGCAACAATACGGCGCTCTAGCCTCAAAAAAGTGGAGCTCCGCAACTATACGGCACCTGCACTTATATAGAACACCTCCCTATCCAGCACTGGCATGTATACTGAACCACCGCACCTATATAGCACCCACGCTCCAGAAAATGTGGCAAGATCGCACATCTTGGGCACTAGCAACAATACGGCACTCTAGCCTCAAAAAAGTGGAACTCCGCAACTATATGGCACATGCACTTATATAGAACACCTCCCTATCCAGCACTAGCATGTATACTGAACCACCGCACCTATATAGCACCCACGCTCCAGAAAATGTGGCAAGATCGCACATCTTGGGCACTAGCAACAATACGGCGCTCTAGCCTCAAAAAAGTGGAACTCCGCAACTATACGGCACCTGCACTTATATAGAACACCTCCCTATCCAGCACTGGCATGTATACTGAACCACCGCACCTATATAGCACCCACGCTCCAGAAAATGTGGCAAGATCGCACATCTTGGGCACTAGCAACAATACGGCACTCTAGCCTCAAAAAAGTGGAACTCCGCAACTATATGGCACATGCACTTATATAGAACACCTCCCTATCCAGCACTAGCATGTATACTGAACCACCGCACCTATATAGCACCCACGCTCCAGAAAATGTGGCAAGATCGCACATCTTGGGCACTAGCAACAATACGGCGCTCTAGCCTCAAAAAAGTGGAGCTCCGCAACTATACGGCACCTGCACTTATATAGAACACCTCCCTATCCAGCACTGGCATGTATACTGAACCACCGCACCTATATAGCACCCACGCTCCAGAAAATGTGGCAAGATCGCACATCTTGGGCACTAGCAACAATACGGCACTCTAGCCTCAAAAAAGTGGAACTCCGCAACTATATGGCACATGCACTTATATAGAACACCTCCCTATCCAGCACTAGCATGTATACTGAACCACCGCACCTATATAGCACCCACGCTCCAGGAAATGTGGCAAGATCGCACATCTTGGGCACTAGCAACAATACGGCACTCTAGCCTCAAAAAAGTGGAACTCCGCAACTATATGGCACATGCACTTATATAGAACACCTCCCTATCCAGCACTAGCATGTATACTGAACCACCGCACCTATATAGCACCCACGCTCCAGGAAATGTGGCAAGATCGCACATCTTGGGCACTTGCAACAATACGGCACTCTAGCCTCAAAAAAGTGGAACTCCGCAACTATATGGCACATGCACTTATATAGAACACCTCCCTATCCAGCACTAGCATGTATACTGAACCTCCGCACCTATATAGCACCCACGCTCCAGAAAATGTGGCAAGATCGCACATCTTGGGCACTAGCAACAATACGGCACTCTAGCCTCAAAAAAGTGGAACTCCGCAACTATATGGCACATGCACTTATATAGAACCGTTCCCTATCCAGCACTGGCATGTATACTGAACTACCGCACCTATATAGCACCCACGCTCCAGGAAATGTGGCAAGATCGCACATCTTGGGCGCTAGCAACAATACGGCACTCTAGCCTCAAAAAAGTGGAACTCCGCAACTATATGGCACATGCACTTATATAGAACACCTCCCTATCCAGCACTAGCATGTATACTGAACCACCGCACCTATATAGCACCCACGCTCCAGAAAATGTGGCAAGATCGCACATCTTGGGCACTAGCAACAATACGGCACTCTAGCCTCAAAAAAGTGGAACTCCGCAACTATATGGCACATGCACTTATATAGAACACCTCCCTATCCAGCACTAGCATGTATACTGAACCACCGCACCTATATAGCACCCACGCTCCAGAAAATGTGGCAAGATCGCACATCTTGGGCACTAGCAACAATACGGCGCTCTAGCCTCAAAAAAGTGGAACTCCGCAACTATACGGCACCTGCACTTATATAGAACACCTCCCTATCCAGCACTGGCATGTATACTGAACCACCGCACCTATATAGCACCCACGCTCCAGAAAATGTGGCAAGATCGCACATCTTGGGCACTAGCAACAATACGGCACTCTAGCCTCAAAAAAGTGGAACTCCGCAACTATATGGCACATGCACTTATATAGAACACCTCCCTATCCAGCACTAGCATGTATACTGAACCACCGCACCTATATAGCACCCACGCTCCAGAAAATGTGGCAAGATCGCACATCTTGGGCACTAGCAACAATACGGCGCTCTAGCCTCAAAAAAGTGGAGCTCCGCAACTATACGGCACCTGCACTTATATAGAACACCTCCCTATCCAGCACTGGCATGTATACTGAACCACCGCACCTATATAGCACCCACGCTCCAGAAAATGTGGCAAGATCGCACATCTTGGGCACTAGCAACAATACGGCACTCTAGCCTCAAAAAAGTGGAACTCCGCAACTATATGGCACATGCACTTATATAGAACACCTCCCTATCCAGCACTAGCATGTATACTGAACCACCGCACCTATATAGCACCCACGCTCCAGGAAATGTGGCAAGATCGCACATCTTGGGCACTAGCAACAATACGGCACTCTAGCCTCAAAAAAGTGGAACTCCGCAACTATATGGCACATGCACTTATATAGAACACCTCCCTATCCAGCACTAGCATGTATACTGAACCTCCGCACCTATATAGCACCCACGCTCCAGAAAATGTGGCAAGATCGCACATCTTGGGCACTAGCAACAATACGGCACTCTAGCCTCAAAAAAGTGGAACTCCGCAACTATATGGCACATGCACTTATATAGAACCGTTCCCTATCCAGCACTGGCACGTATACTGAACTACCGCACCTATATAGCACCCACGCTCCAGGAAATGTGGCAAGATCGCACATCTTGGGCACTAGCAACAATACGGCACTCTAGCCTCAAAAAAGTGGAACTCCGCAACTATATGGCACATGCACTTATATAGAACACCTCCCTATCCAGCACTAGCATGTATACTGAACCACCGCACCTATATAGCACCCACGCTCCAGAAAATGTGGCAAGATCGCACATCTTGGGCACTAGCAACAATACGGCGCTCTAGCCTCAAAAAAGTGGAACTCCGCAACTATACGGCACCTGCACTTATATAGAACACCTCCCTATCCAGCACTGGCATGTATACTGAACCACCGCACCTATATAGCACCCACGCTCCAGAAAATGTGTCAAGATCGCACATCTTGGGCACTAGCAACAATACGGCACTCTAGCCTCAAAAAAGTGGAACTCCGCAACTATATGGCACATGCACTTATATAGAACACCTCCCTATCCAGCACTAGCATGTATACTGAACCTCCGCACCTATATAGCACCCACGCTCCAGAAAATGTGGCAAGATCGCACATCTTGGGCACTAGCAACAATACGGCACTCTAGCCTCAAAAAAGTGGAACTCCGCAACTATATGGCACATGCACTTATATAGAACCGTTCCCTATCCAGCACTGGCACGTATACTGAACTACCGCACCTATATAGCACCCACGCTCCAGGAAATGTGGCAAGATCGCACATCTTGGGCACTAGCAACAATACGGCACTCTAGCCTCAAAAAAGTGGAACTCCGCAACTATATGGCACATGCACTTATATAGAACACCTCCCTATCCAGCACTAGCATGTATACTGAACCACCGCACCTATATAGCACCCACGCTCCAGAAAATGTGGCAAGATCGCACATCTTGGGCACTAGCAACAATACGGCGCTCTAGCCTCAAAAAAGTGGAACTCCGCAACTATACGGCACCTGCACTTATATAGAACACCTCCCTATCCAGCACTAGCATGTATACTGAACCACCGCACCTATATAGCACCCACGCTCCAGAAAATGTGGCAAGATCGCACATCTTGGGCACTAGCAACAATACGGCGCTCTAGCCTCAAAAAAGTGGAACTCCGCAACTATACGGCACCTGCACTTATATAGAACACCTCCCTATCCAGCACTGGCATGTATACTGAACCACCGCACCTATATAGCACCCACGCTCCAGAAAATGTGGCAAGATCGCACATCTTGGGCACTAGCAACAATACGGCACTCTAGCCTCAAAAAAGTGGAACTCCGCAACTATATGGCACATGCACTTATATAGAACACCTCCCTATCCAGCACTAGCATGTATACTGAACCACCGCACCTATATAGCACCCACGCTCCAGAAAATGTGGCAAGATCGCACATCTTGGGCACTAGCAACAATACGGCGCTCTAGCCTCAAAAAAGTGGAGCTCCGCAACTATACGGCACCTGCACTTATATAGAACACCTCCCTATCCAGCACTGGCATGTATACTGAACCACCGCACCTATATAGCACCCACGCTCCAGAAAATGTGGCAAGATCGCACATCTTGGGCACTAGCAACAATACGGCACTCTAGCCTCAAAAAAGTGGAACTCCGCAACTATATGGCACATGCACTTATATAGAACACCTCCCTATCCAGCACTAGCATGTATACTGAACCACCGCACCTATATAGCACCCACGCTCCAGAAAATGTGGCAAGATCGCACATCTTGGGCACTAGCAACAATACGGCGCTCTAGCCTCAAAAAAGTGGAACTCCGCAACTATACGGCACCTGCACTTATATAGAACACCTCCCTATCCAGCACTGGCATGTATACTGAACCACCGCACCTATATAGCACCCACGCTCCAGAAAATGTGGCAAGATCGCACATCTTGGGCACTAGCAACAATACGGCACTCTAGCCTCAAAAAAGTGGAACTCCGCAACTATATGGCACATGCACTTATATAGAACACCTCCCTATCCAGCACTAGCATGTATACTGAACCACCGCACCTATATAGCACCCACGCTCCAGAAAATGTGGCAAGATCGCACATCTTGGGCACTAGCAACAATACGGCGCTCTAGCCTCAAAAAAGTGGAGCTCCGCAACTATACGGCACCTGCACTTATATAGAACACCTCCCTATCCAGCACTGGCATGTATACTGAACCACCGCACCTATATAGCACCCACGCTCCAGAAAATGTGGCAAGATCGCACATCTTGGGCACTAGCAACAATACGGCACTCTAGCCTCAAAAAAGTGGAACTCCGCAACTATATGGCACATGCACTTATATAGAACACCTCCCTATCCAGCACTAGCATGTATACTGAACCTCCGCACCTATATAGCACCCACGCTCCAGAAAATGTGGCAAGATCGCACATCTTGGGCACTAGCAACAATACGGCACTCTAGCCTCAAAAAAGTGGAACTCCGCAACTATATGGCACATGCACTTATATAGAACCGTTCCCTATCCAGCACTGGCACGTATACTGAACTACCGCACCTATATAGCACCCACGCTCCAGGAAATGTGGCAAGATCGCACATCTTGGGCACTAGCAACAATACGGCACTCTAGCCTCAAAAAAGTGGAACTCCGCAACTATATGGCACATGCACTTATATAGAACACCTCCCTATCCAGCACTAGCATGTATACTGAACCACCGCACCTATATAGCACCCACGCTCCAGAAAATGTGGCAAGATCGCACATCTTGGGCACTAGCAACAATACGGCGCTCTAGCCTCAAAAAAGTGGAACTCCGCAACTATACGGCACCTGCACTTATATAGAACACCTCCCTATCCAGCACTAGCATGTATACTGAACCACCGCACCTATATAGCACCCACGCTCCAGAAAATGTGGCAAGATCGCACATCTTGGGCACTAGCAACAATACGGCGCTCTAGCCTCAAAAAGTGGAACTCCGCAACTATACGGCACCTGCACTTATATAGAACACCTCCCTATCCAGCACTGGCATGTATACTGAACCACCGCACCTATATAGCACCCACGCTCCAGAAATGTGGCAAGATCGCACATCTTGGGCACTAGCAACAATACGGCACTCTAGCCTCAAAAAAGTGGAACTCCGCAACTATATGGCACATGCACTTATATAGAACACCTCCCTATCCAGCACTAGCATGTATACTGAACCACCGCACCTATATAGCACCCACGCTCCAGAAAATGTGGCAAGATCGCACATCTTGGGCACTAGCAACAATACGGCGCTCTAGCCTCAAAAAAGTGGAGCTCCGCAACTATACGGCACCTGCACTTATATAGAACACCTCCCTATCCAGCACTGGCATGTATACTGAACCACCGCACCTATATAGCACCCACGCTCCAGAAAATGTGGCAAGATCGCACATCTTGGGCACTAGCAACAATACGGCACTCTAGCCTCAAAAAAGTGGAACTCCGCAACTATATGGCACATGCACTTATATAGAACACCTCCCTATCCAGCACTAGCATGTATACTGAACCACCGCACCTATATAGCACCCACGCTCCAGAAAATGTGGCAAGATCGCACATCTTGGGCACTAGCAACAATACGGCGCTCTAGCCTCAAAAAAGTGGAACTCCGCAACTATACGGCACCTGCACTTATATAGAACACCTCCCTATCCAGCACTGGCATGTATACTGAACCACCGCACCTATATAGCACCCACGCTCCAGAAAATGTGGCAAGATCGCACATCTTGGGCACTAGCAACAATACGGCACTCTAGCCTCAAAAAAGTGGAACTCCGCAACTATATGGCACATGCACTTATATAGAACACCTCCCTATCCAGCACTAGCATGTATACTGAACCACCGCACCTATATAGCACCCACGCTCCAGAAAATGTGGCAAGATCGCACATCTTGGGCACTAGCAACAATACGGCGCTCTAGCCTCAAAAAAGTGGAGCTCCGCAACTATACGGCACCTGCACTTATATAGAACACCTCCCTATCCAGCACTGGCATGTATACTGAACCACCGCACCTATATAGCACCCACGCTCCAGAAAATGTGGCAAGATCGCACATCTTGGGCACTAGCAACAATACGGCACTCTAGCCTCAAAAAAGTGGAACTCCGCAACTATATGGCACATGCACTTATATAGAACACCTCCCTATCCAGCACTAGCATGTATACTGAACCACCGCACCTATATAGCACCCACGCTCCAGAAATGTGGCAAGATCGCACATCTTGGGCACTAGCAACAATACGGCACTCTAGCCTCAAAAAAGTGGAACTCCGCAACTATATGGCACATGCACTTATATAGAACACCTCCCTATCCAGCACTAGCATGTATACTGAACCTACCGCACCTATATAGCACCCACGCTCCAGGAAATGTGGCAAGATCGCACATCTTGGGCACTAGCAACAATACGGCACTCTAGCCTCAAAAAAGTGGAACTCCGCAACTATATGGCACATGCACTTATATAGAACACCTCCCTATCCAGCACTAGCATGTATACTGAACCACCGCACCTATATAGCACCCACGCTCCAGAAAATGTGGCAAGATCGCACATCTTGGGCACTAGCAACAATACGGCACTCTAGCCTCAAAAAGTGGAACTCCGCAACTATACGGCACCTGCACTTATATAGAACACCTCCCTATCCAGCACTAGCATGTATACTGAACCACCGCACCTATATAGCACCCACGCTCCAGAAATGTGGCAAGATCGCACATCTTGGGCACTAGCAACAATACGGCGCTCTAGCCTCAAAAAAGTGGAACTCCGCAACTATACGGCACCTGCACTTATATAGAACACCTCCCTATCCAGCACTAGCATGTATACTGAACCACCGCACCTATATAGCACCCACGCTCCAGAAAATGTGGCAAGATCGCACATCTTGGGCACTAGCAACAATACGGCACTCTAGCCTCAAAAAAGTGGAACTCCGCAACTATATGGCACATGCACTTATATAGAACACCTCCCTATCCAGCACTAGCATGTATACTGAACCACCGCACCTATATAGCACCCACGCTCCAGAAATGTGGCAAGATCGCACATCTTGGGCACTAGCAACAATACGGCACTCTAGCCTCAAAAAGTGGAACTCCGCAACTATATGGCACCTGCACTTATATAGAACACCTCCCTATCCAGCACTGGCATGTATACTGAACCACCGCACCTATATAGCACCCACGCTCCAGAAAATGTGGCAAGATCGCACATCTTGGGCACTAGCAACAATACGGCACTCTAGCCTCAAAAAAGTGGAACTCCGCAACTATATGGCACATGCACTTATATAGAACACCTCCCTATCCAGCACTAGCATGTATACTGAACCACCGCACCTATATAGCACCCACGCTCCAGAAAATGTGGCAAGATCGCACATCTTGGGCACTAGCAACAATACGGCACTCTAGCCTCAAAAAAGTGGAACTCCGCAACTATATGGCACCTGCACTTATATAGAACACCTCCCTATCCAGCACTGGCATGTATACTGAACCACCGCACCTATATAGCACCCACGCTCCAGAAAATGTGGCAAGATCGCACATCTTGGGCACTAGCAACAATACGGCACTCTAGCCTCAAAAAAGTGGAACTCCGCAACTATATGGCACATGCACTTATATAGAACACCTCCCTATCCAGCACTAGCATGTATACTGAACCACCGCACCTATATAGCACCCACGCTCCAGGAAATGTGGCAAGATCGCACATCTTGGGCACTAGCAACAATACGGCACTCTAGCCTCAAAAAAGTGGAACTCCGCAACTATATGGCACCTGCACTTATATAGAACACCTCCCTATCCAGCACTGGCATGTATACTGAACCACCGCACCTATATAGCACCCACGCTCCAGAAAATGTGGCAAGATCGCACATCTTGGGCACTAGCAACAATACGGCACTCTAGCCTCAAAAAAGTGGAACTCCGCAACTATATGGCACATGCACTTATATAGAACACCTCCCTATCCAGCACTAGCATGTATACTGAACCACCGCACCTATATAGCACCCACGCTCCAGGAAATGTGGCAAGATCGCACATCTTGGGCACTAGCAACAATACGGCACTCTAGCCTCAAAAAGTGGAACTCCGCAACTATATGGCACATGCACTTATATAGAACACCTCCCTATCCAGCACTAGCATGTATACTGAACCACCGCACCTATATAGCACCCACGCTCCAGGAAATGTGGCAAGATCGCACATCTTGGGCACTAGCAACAATACGGCACTCTAGCCTCAAAAAAGTGGAACTCCGCAACTATATGGCACATGCACTTATATAGAACACCTCCCTATCCAGCACTAGCATGTATACTGAACCACCGCACCTATATAGCACCCACGCTCCAGAAAATGTGGCAAGATCGCACATCTTGGGCACTAGCAACAATACGGCACTCTAGCCTCAAAAAAGTGGAACTCCGCAACTATATGGCACATGCACTTATATAGAACACCTCCCTATCCAGCACTGGCATGTATACTGAACCACCGCACCTATATAGCACCCACGCTCCAGGAAATGTGGCAAGATCGCACATCTTGGGCACTAGCAACAATACGGCACTCTAGCCTCAAAAAAGTGGAACTCCGCAACTATATGGCACATGCACTTATATAGAACACCTCCCTATCCAGCACTAGCATGTATACTGAACCACCGCACCTATATAGCACCCACGCTCCAGAAATGTGGCAAGATCGCACATCTTGGGCACTAGCAACAATACGGCACTCTAGCCTCAAAAAAGTGGAACTCCGCAACTATATGGCACATGCACTTATATAGAACACCTCCCTATCCAGCACTAGCATGTATACTGAACCACCGCACCTATATAGCACCCACGCTCCAGAAAATGTGGCAAGATCGCACATCTTGGGCACTAGCAACAATACGGCACTCTAGCCTCAAAAAAGTGGAACTCCGCAACTATACGGCACATGCACTATATAGAACACCTCCCTATCCAGCACTGGCATGTATACTGAACCACCGCACCTATATAGCACCCACGCTCCAGAAATGTGGCAAGATCGCACATCTTGGGCACTAGCAACAATACGGCACTCTAGCCTCAAAAAAGTGGAACTCCGCAACTATATGGCACATGCACTATATAGAACACCTCCCTATCCAGCACTAGCATGTATATGAACCACCGCACCTATATAGCACCCACGCTCCAGGAAATGTGGCAAGATCGCACATCTTGGCACTAGCAACAATACGGCACTCTAGCCTCAAAAAAGTGGAACTCCGCAACTATGGCACATGCACTTATATAGAACACCTCCCTATCCAGCACTAGCATGTATACTGAACCTCCGCACCTATATAGCACCCACGCTCCAGAAAATGTGGCAAGATCGCACATTTGGGCACTAGCAAACAATCGGCACTCTAGCCTCAAAAAA
>NW_022881716.1:0-55907 GCF_009870125.1 Drosophila pseudoobscura | reverse complement strand
GAACGCTCTATATATATAATATATAGTGTAATTATCATTATAAAATTTAATATACTTATTACAACCTCAACTCATCTGGACTACCCCCTGAATTTAAGCATATTAATTAGGGGAGGAAAAGAAACTAACCAGGATTTTCTTAGTAGCGGCGAGCGAAAGAAATCAGTTCAGCACTAAGTCACTTTGTCTATATGGCAAAACGTGAGATGCAGTGTATGGAGCGTCAATATTCTAGTATGAGAAATTAACGATTTAAGTCCTTCGTAAATGAGGCCATTTACCCATAGAGGGTGCCAGGCCCGTATAACGTTAATGATTACTAGATGATGTTTCCAAAGAGTCGTGTTGCTTGATAGTGCAGCACTAAGTGGGTGGTAAACTCCATCTAAAACTAAATATAACCATGGACCGTATAGTAAACAAGTACCGTGAGGGAAAGTTGAAAAGAAACTCTGAATAGAGAGTTAAACAGTACGTGAAACTGCTTAGAGGTTAAGCCCGATGAACCTGAATATCCGTTATGGAAAATTCATCATTAAAGTTTTAATATTTTAACAATATTATAATACTAGTGTGCATTTTTTCCATATAAGGACATTGTAATCTATTAGCATATAACAAATTTATCATAAAATTGACTTATAGTTTATTCAAATTATTATGCTTGCATTTTAAATAGAATAAATGTCATTAATTTGATAAAGTGTTGATAAATTAAAATTAATACAGTGCGTTAATTTTCGAAATTATATAATGGCATAATATCAGTGATTTTGTGTTTATTATATGCATTTGTATGATAACAATGCGAAAGATTCAGGATACCTTCGGGACCCGTCTTGAAACACGGACCAAGGAGTCTAACATATGTGCAAGTTATTGGGAGATAAACCTAATAGCGTAATAACTTGACTAATAATGGGATTAGTTTTTAACTATTTATAGATAATTAACACAATCCCGGGGCGTTCTATATAGTTATGTATGATAAATTATATATTTATGCCTCTAACTGGAACGTACCTTGAGCATATATGCTGTGACCCGAAAGATGGTGAACTATACTTGATCAGGTTGAAGTCAGGGGAAACCCTGATGGAAGACCGAAACAGTTTGACGTGCAAATCGATGTCAGAATTGAGTATAGGGGCGAAAGACCAATCGAACCATCTAGTAGTGGTTCCTTCCGAAGTTTCCCTCAGGATAGCTGGTGCATTTTAATGTTATAAAAATAATCTTATCTGGTAAAGCGAATGATTAGAGGCCTTAGGGTCGAAACGATCTTAACCTATTCTCAAACTTTAAATGGGGTAAGAACCTTAACTTTCTTGATATGAAGTTTAAGGTTATGATATATGTGCCCAGTGGGCCACTTTTGGTAAGCAGAACTGGCGCTGTGGGATGAACCAAACGTAATGTTACGGTGCCCAATTAACAACTCATGCAGAAACCATGAAAGGCGTTGGTTGCTTAAAACAGCAGGACGGTGATCATGGAAGTCGAAATCCGCTAAGGAGTGTGTAACAACTCACCTGCCGAAGCAACTAGCCCTTAAAATGGATGGCGCTTAAGTTGTATACCTATACATTACCGCTAAAGTAGATGATTTATATTACTTGTGATATAAATTTTGAAACTTTAGTGAGTAGGAAGGTACAATGGTATGCGTAGAGAGGTTTGGCGTAAGCCTTCATGGAGCTGCCATGGCACAGATCTTGGTGGTAGTAGCAAATAATCGAATGAGACCTGGAGGACTGAAGTGGAGAAGGGTTTCGTGTGAACAGTGGTTGATCACGAGTTAGTCGGTCCTAAGTTCAAGGCGAAAGCCGAAAATTTCAAGTAAAAAATCAGTGAGTAATATTGTCAAATCTTTATGATTTTTAAATACTTGAATATTTTGAACGAAAGGGAATACGGTTCCAATTCCGTAACCTGTTGAGTATCCGTTGTTATTAAATATGGGCCTCGTGCTCATCCTGGCAACAGGAACGACCATAAAGAAGCCGTCGAGAGATATCGGAAGAGTTTTCTTTTTGTTTTATAGCCGTACTACCATGGAAGTCTTTCGCAGGGAGATATGGTAGATGGGCTAGAAGAGCATGACATACTGTTGTGTCGATATTTTCTCCTCGGACCTTGAAAATTTATGGTGGGGACACGCAAACTTCTCAACAGGCCCGTACCATATCCGCAGCTGGTCTCCAAGGTGAAGAGTCTCTAGTCGATAGAATAATGTAGGTAAGGGAAGTCGGCAAATTAGATCCGTAACTTCGGGTAAGGATTGGCTCTGAAGATTGAGATAGTCGGGCTTGATTGGGAAACAATAACATGGTTTATGTGCTCGTTCTGGGTAAATAGAGTTTCTATCATTTATGGTAGTTACTTGTTCCCCGGATAGTTTAGTTACGTAGCCAATGTGGAACTTTCTTGCTAAAATTTTAAGAATACTAATGGGGTAAACCAGTTAGTTCTTATTAATTATAACGATATCAATTAACAATCAATTCGAAACTGGCACGGACTGGGGATCCGACTGTCTAATTAAAACAAAGCATTGTGATGGCCTAGCGGGTGTTGACACAATGTGATTTCTGCCCAGTGCTCTGAATGTCAAAGTGAAGAAATTCAAGTAAGCGCGGGTCAAACGGCGGGAGTAACTATGACTCTCTTAAGGTAGCCAAATGCCTCGTCATCTAATAGTGACGCGCATGAATGGATTAACGAGATTCCTACTGTCCCTATCTACTATCTAGCGAAACCACAGCCAAGGGAACGGGCTTGGAATAAATTAGCGGGGAAGAAGAAGACCTTTTGAGCTTGACTCTAATCTGGCAGTGTAAGGAGACATAGAGGGTAGCATAAGTGGGAGATATTAGATTTCGGTTTGGTATCGACAATGAAATACCACTACTCTTATTGTTCCTTACTTACTTGATTAAATGGAACGTGTATCATTTCCTAGCCATTATACGGATATATTATTATATCTTATGGTATGGGTTTTGATGCAAGCTTCTTGATCAAAGTATCACGAGTTTGTATATAATCGCAAACAAATTCTTTAATGAGAAATGCATTTATGTATTTTCAATTTGAAAATTTGGTATAACTCCAATTACTCAGGTATGATCCAATTCAAGGACATTGCCAGGTAGGGAGTTTGACTGGGGCGGTACATCTCTCAAATAATAACGGAGGTGTCCCAAGGCCAGCTCAGTGCGGACAGAAACCACACATAGAGCAAAAGGGCAAATGCTGACTTGATCTCGGTGTTCAGTACACACAGGGACAGCAAAAGCTCGGCCTATCGATCCTTTTGGTTTAAAGAGTTTTTAACAAGAGGTGTCAGAAAAGTTACCATAGGGATAACTGGCTTGTGGCGGCCAAGCGTTCATAGCGACGTCGCTTTTTGATCCTTCGATGTCGGCTCTTCCTATCATTGTGAAGCAAAATTCACCAAGCTGGATTGTTCACCCATGCAAGGGAACGTGAGCTGGGTTTAGACCGTCGTGAGACAGGTTAGTTTTACCCACTAATGAACAAAACGTTGTTGCGACAGCATTCCTGCGTAGTACGAGAGGAACCGCAGGTACGGACCAATGGCACAATACTTGTTCGAGCGAACAGTGGTATGACGTACGTCCGTTGGATTATGCCTGAACGCCTCTAAGGTCGATCCGTGCTGGACGCTGCAATGATAAATAAGGGCAATTTGCATTGTATGGCTTCTAAACATTAAAAGTTTATAATTTATTTTATAAACGAATGGATGTGATGCCAATGTAATTTGTAACATAGTAAATTGGGAGGATCATCGATCACCTGAGCCGCGCTAGTTGCATATATAAAAACATTATAATACAATGACAAAGCCTAGAATCAATTGTAAACGACTTTTGTAACAGGCAAGGTGTTGTAAGTGGTTGAGCAGCTGCCATACTGCGATCCACTGAAGCTTATCCTTTGCTTGATGATTCGATATATAAATTTATTCTTTATATATGAAAATTATTTTTATATATTTATGAATATATACCTATAAATGGTAATATATATTTATAATAGATATATATTAAAAAGAATATATTTATATAAATATGGAAAATTATTTATCCTATATAAATTACGTTGGCTTGAATATGAATATAAGTATATTATAAGTTTGGTATACTTAATTACATATGAAATGATACTTATAAAAATGTTATTATGTGAAACACGAAACATAGTGTATAGCATTGTGCAAAGTGAATTGTATATATGAAATAATATGAATGCAAAAAGCATGGAGTGATCGTATAGGAACTTGGAAGTATTTCTAATATTGGAATTTAATGATATGTGATATGAATGCAAGAATTAATAGTTGGTATATAAAATGTGATAATATTATTGGGGTATGTGAAATGTTTCCCATATCCTAAAAATTATAACATGAGCATGAGATATGAATACAGAAAAATATAAAGGATATATTTTATATACATATGTACACAATACTGTATATTTGGAGTGGTCGTTTGTGGAACTTGGCAGTATTTCTAATATTGGAATTCAATGATATGTGATTAAATGCAAGAATTAAATAGTTTGTATATAAATGACAATATTATGGATATGGGAAACATTCACCATATCCTTAAATATAACATGAGCATGATTTGACTTTTGAATAGAGAAATATAATGATATATTTATATACATATTTACAAAAATTATGTATATTTTGACATTGTGTTATAAATGGAACTAAAAATAAACAAATAACGCCGAGGTGTGCTATAAAATATCAATATAGGTTTTACTATGGATAGATAGGATATGGATATGGATATGGATATGGGAATGTTTCTCATATATAATCATAACATTATACCATAATCATAATGCGATTATAAAGTATAGAAAATATAAAAAGTGATTTAAACTAATAGATATACTACGTGTATATGTGAAATTTAAAAGACAAAGATACCGAGCTGCGATGATATGTTCATGTAAATGAATGATGGAATGTAATAAATAATAATTACATTTTCAATTTCATATGATATGGGGAATCCTACTAAGTTCGGGGCAATGTCTGTTTATTTTATATTGCGTATATATATTTTTCTTAATATATATGCAATAATTTGAAGTGATAAGTATAGTATTTTGTATTCAAATACGAAAAGAAAAACTATTTTAAACCAAGGTACTCTCAAGGAAAAATACCCATTTGCGGAAAGCGTGGCAGAAAACCTATATAGGAGTGGTAGTCTCGTGCATGGTATATTTCATATGAAAATTTTATAATGAAAAATTATTAATTTATTTCATATGATACTGGGAATATACTTAGCCGCAATGCTCTGTGTATTTATATGAATATATATATATTTCTTAATATATATGAATAATTTGAAGTGATAGTATGGTATTTTTTATTAAAATACGAAAAGAAACTATGTTAAGAGGCACTCTCAAGTAAAAATACCCGATTTGCGGAAAAGCGTGGCAGAAAACCTATATAGGGAGTGGTAGTCTCGTGCATGGTATATTTCATATGAAAATTTTATAATGAAAAATTATTAATTTATTTCATATGATATGGGGAATATACTTAGCCGGCAATGTCTGTGTATTTATATGAATATATATATTTCTTAATATATATGAATAATTTTGAAGTGATAGTATTGTATTTTTTATTAAATACGAAAAGAAACTATTGTTAAGAGCACTCTCCAAGTAAAAATACCCGATTTGCGGAAAGCGTGGCAGAAAACCTATATAGGGAGTGGTAGTCTCGTGCATGGTATAGTTCATATGAAAATTTTATAATGAAAAATTATTAATTTATTTCATATGATATGGGGAATATACTTAGCCGACAAGTCTGTGTATTTTATATTGAATAATATATATTTCTTAATATATATGAATAATTTTGAAGTGATAGTATTGTATTGTTTATTAAAAACGAAAAGAAACTATTGTTAAGAGGCACTCTAAAGCAAAAATACCCGATTTGCGGAAAGCGTGGCAGAAAACCTATACATGATGGACAGTTGATGTCCATCGGTATTGTATACAATATTTGGTACAGTATTGTATATAATATTATTCTATGTTGCATTATACTCCAAAGTAGTGTTTAATAGGAGATATTTGTTTTCAAATTGATCTTAATAAAGATAATATAGTGAAACTAACCAAGATATATACTATTTAGTATATTCATTTCTGTTTCGAATTATATCGTGAATTTTTGGAAATGGTCTTATATGATTAAATTGTATGAGTGCCATTTCAACAATGTACCCAGCATATAATCAAAGCGATTTATATGCAATTCAAAATATTGCCAAAAATATATAAATTCCATTCCACATGAACTCATGTGTTTGGTTTTATTTAATGTATATCACAAAAAACGCATACGAAATTGGATAAATTTTAAATTTGTTGTCAAAATACATAGTTAAACACAATTAATATTGGTTTAAGCCTATATACGTGTGATAATATATTAAGTGCAATAAAAGATATTTTTGAACGAAAAAAAAATGTATATAATAAATATAGATATTTATATAGAGAAAAATGGCGAATGTGAATGCTATATAAAAATGGCCACAATCGTTTAACAAATTCTCATAAACTGTTGATAAAAAATATTTATTTTATTTTTTTTTTTTATTCAAAAGTATTATTGAGTTGTCAAATATTTACATATGTAGGTATGCGCACGAAACGAAACATTATTCTGGTTGATCCTGCCAGTAGTTATATGCTTGTCTCAAAGATTAAGCCATGCATGTCTAAGTACACACGAATTAAAAGTGAAACCGCAAAAGGCTCATTATATCAGTTATGGTTCCTTAGATCGTTAACAGTTACTTGGATAACTGTGGTAATTCTAGAGCTAATACATGCAATTAAACACGGACCTTATGGGACGTGTGCTTTTATTAGGCTAAAACCAAGCGATCGCAAGATCGTTACATTGGTTGAACTCTAGATAACATGCAGATCGTATGGTCTTGTACCGACGACAGATCTTTCAAATGTCTGCCCTATCAACTTTTGATGGTAGTATCTAGGACTACCATGGTTGCAACGGGGTAACGGGGAATCAGGGTTCGATTCCGGAGAGGGAGCCTGAGAAACGGCTACCACATCTAAGGAAGGCAGCAGGCGCGTAAATTACCCACTCCCAGCTCGGGGAGGTAGTGACGAAAAATAACAATACAGGACTCATATCCGAGGCCCTGTAATTGGAATGAGTACACTTTAAATCCTTTACAAGGACCAATTGGAGGGCAAGTCTGGTGCCAGCAGCCGCGGTAATTCCAGCTCCAATAGCGTATATTAAAGTTGTTGCGGTTAAAACGTTCGTAGTTGAACTTGTGCTTCATACGGGTAGTACAACTTACAATTGTGGTTAGTACTATACCTTTATGTATGTAAGCGTATTACCGGTGGAGTTCTTATATATAATTAAGTACTTGTATTTTTTATATATTCCTCCTATTTAAAAACCTGCATTAGTGCTCTTCATCGAGTGTTATTGTGGGCCGGTACAATTACTTTGAACAAATTAGAGTGCTTAAAGCAGGCTTCAAATGCCTGAATATTCTGTGCATGGGATAATGAAATAAGACCTCTGTTCTGCTTTCATTGGTTTTCAGATCAAGAGGTAATGATTAATAGAAGCAGTTTGGGGGCATTAGTATTACGACGCGAGAGGTGAAATTCTTGGACCGTCGTAAGACTAACTTAAGCGAAAGCATTTGCCAAAGATGTTTTCATTAATCAAGAACGAAAGTTAGAGGTTCGAAGGCGATCAGATACCGCCCTAGTTCTAACCATAAACGATGCCAGCTAGCAATTGGGTGTAGCTACTTTTATGGCTCTCTCAGTCGCTTCCCGGGAAACCAAGCTTTTGGGCTCCGGGGGAAGTATGGTTGCAAAGCTGAAACTTAAAGGAATTGACGGAAGGGCACCACCAGGAGTGGAGCCTGCGGCTTAATTTGACTCAACACGGGAAAACTTACCAGGTCCGAACATAAGTGTGTAAGACAGATTGATAGCTCTTTCTCGAATCTATGGGTGGTGGTGCATGGCCGTTCTTAGTTCGTGGAGTGATTTGTCTGGTTAATTCCGATAACGAACGAGACTCAAATATATTAAATAGATATCTTCAGGATTATGGTGTTGAAGCTTATATAGCCTTCATTCATGGTGGCAGTAAAATGTTTATTGTGTTTGAATGTGTTTATATAAGTGGAGCCGTACCTGTTGGTTTGTCCCATTATAAGACACTAGCTTCTTAAATGGACAAATTGCGTCTAGCAATAATGAGATTGAGCAATAACAGGTCTGTGATGCCCTTAGATGTCCTGGGCTGCACGCGCGCTACAATGAAAGTATCAACGTGTATTTCCTAGACCGAGAGGTCCGGGTAAACCGCTGAACCACTTTCATGCTTGGGATTGTGAACTGAAACTGTTCACATGAACTTGGAATTCCCAGTAAGTGTGAGTCATTAACTCGCATTGATTACGTCCCTGCCCTTTGTACACACCCGCCCGTCGCTACTACCGATTGAATTATTTAGTGAGGTCTCCGGACGTGATCACTGTGACGCCTTGCGTGTTACGGTTGTTTCGCAAAAGTTGACCGAACTTGATTATTTAGAGGAAGTAAAGTCGTAACAAGGTTTCCGTAGGTGAACCTGCGGAAGGATCATTATTGTATGTTTCTACCGTTAACAAAAATATATATATATTGCCAATTTACCAAACAAAATATGTTTTTATAAAATCATAATTGTAAAAAAAAATATATTCAGTTGTATATATTATATGTTTATATTAATTAATTATATTGCCAATATACTCATTTAGTAGTAGCTATACATATAACATTGTGTTCTATGTGTGTAGCAATTAATATATAAATACATATTGATGATATTATTACAATAATATTGATTTATAAAATCTGTGTGCATATGTACCATAGTATGCACGCGTTGCGAATATGTATTGTCCATCATAGCTATGGGCATACATTGGTTAATGCAACAGCCTAAAAAGTACAATGTTGTACCTGATTTCAGGTTAATACTTTTATATAAATTGATAATTATCAAACAAGCCAAAATACATATTATATTATTTAACAATATGGTAATATATCGTTTATATAAAACTAAGACATTTCGCAACATTCTTTTAGGATAAATTAAAATTTATTGAAGGAATTGATATATGCCAGTAAAATGGTGTATTTTTAATTTCTTTCAATAAAGACATATCTGACAAATAAATGAATAAACAAATTTTAATCACTCTAAGCGGTGGATCACTCGGCTCATGGGTCGATGAAGAACGCAGCAAACTGTGCGTCATCGTGTGAACTGCAGGACACATGAACATCGACATTTTGAACGCATATCGCAGTCCATGCTGTTTGGTACTTTAATTAATTTTATAGTGCTGCTTGGACTACATATGGTTGAGGGTTGTAAG
Organism: Drosophila pseudoobscura; assembly: GCF_009870125.1. Taxonomy (NCBI): domain Eukaryota; kingdom Metazoa; phylum Arthropoda; class Insecta; order Diptera; family Drosophilidae; genus Drosophila; species Drosophila pseudoobscura. The sequence continues at coordinate 46,386 of NW_022881716.1, read as the reverse complement.
ACTATGCTAAATAAGTTGTTTAAAAATTTTACGAAATTTTTAAGCATATTGTATATTATTGGATATGTATATATATATATATTCATAATATTGATATTAAATGGAAACGCATTATCTCTCATTGTTGTATATATTTGTGTGAGAAGAACGAAGAAAAATATATATTTTTTTGTCCTTTTTGAATCAAATAATACTGAGGAATGTCTAGCATAAAAAAATAATTAAAGTTTTTTCATCTAGAATTGCCTCTTATTAATGTTTCGAAAGGAAATTTTGTTGTAAATATAAATATTTAATATTCTTCGTGATATTCGTTATAAAATACGAATATTATAATGATTTCATTATGAGAACGCTCTATATATATAATAATATAGTGTAATTATCATTATAAATTTTAATATACGTATATACAACCTCAACTCATATGGGACTACCCCCTGAATTTAAGCATATTAATTAGGGGAGGAAAAGAAACTAACCAGGATTTTCTTAGTAGCGGCGAGCGAAAAGAAATCAGTTCAGCACTAAGTCACTTTGTCTATATGGCAAACGTGAGATGCAGTGTATGGAGCGTCAATATTCTAGTATGAGAAATTAACGATTTAAGTCCTTCTTAAATGAGGCCATTTACCCATAGAGGGTGCCAGGCCCGTATAACGTTAATGATTACTAGATGATGTTTCCAAAGAGTCGTGTTGCTTGATAGTGCAGCACTAAGTGGGTGGTAAACTCCATCTAAAACTAAATATAACCATGAGACCGATAGTAAACAAGTACCGTGAGGGAAAGTTGAAAAGAACTCTGAATAGAGAGTTAAACAGTACGTGAAACTGCTTAGAGGTTAAGCCCGATGAACCTGAATATCCGTTATGGAAAATTCATCATTAAAGTTTTAATATTTTAACAATATTATAATAATAGTGTGCATTTTTTCCATATAAGGACATTGTAATCTATTAGCATATAACAAATTTATCATAAAATATGACTTATAGTTTATTCAAATTATTATGCTTGCATTTTAACATAGAATAAATGTCATTAATTTGATAAAGTGTTGATAAATTAAAATTAATACAGTGCGTTAATTTTTCGAAATTATATAATGGCATAATTATCATTGATTTTTGTGTTTATTATATGCATTTGTATGATTAACAATGCGAAAGATTCAGGATACCTTCGGGACCCGTCTTGAAACACGGACCAAGGAGTCTAACATATGTGCAAGTTATTGGGAGATAAACCTAATAGCGTAATTAACTTGACTAATAATGGGATTAGTTTTTTAACTATTTATAGATAATTAACACAATCCCGGGGCGTTCTATATAGTTATGTATGATAATATTTATATTATTTATGCCTCTAACTGGAACGTACCTTGAGCATATATGCTGTGACCCGAAAGATGGTGAACTATACTTGATCAGGTTGAAGTCAGGGGAAACCCTGATGGAAGACCGAAACAGTTCTGACGTGCAAATCGATTGTCAGAATTGAGTATAGGGGCGAAAGACCAATCGAACCATCTAGTAGCTGGTTCCTTCCGAAGTTTCCCTCAGGATAGCTGGTGCATTTTAATGTTATATAAAATAATCTTATCTGGTAAAGCGAATGATTAGAGGCCTTAGGGTCGAAACGATCTTAACCTATTCTCAAACTTTAAATGGGTAAGAACCTTAACTTTCTTGATATGAAGTTTAAGGTTATGATATAATGTGCCCAGTGGGCCACTTTTGGTAAGCAGAACTGGCGCTGTGGGATGAACCAAACGTAATGTTACGGTGCCCAAATTAACAACTCATGCAGAAACCATGAAAGGCGTTGGTTGCTTAAAACAGCAGGACGGTGATCATGGAAGTCGAAATCCGCTAAGGAGTGTGTAACAACTCACCTGCCGAAGCAACTAGCCCTTAAAATGGATGGCGCTTAAGTTGTATACCTATACATTACCGCTAAAGTAGATGATTTATATTACTTGTGATATAAATTTTGAAACTTTAGTGAGTAGGAAGGTACAATGGTATGCGTAGAAGTGTTTGGCGTAAGCCTTCATGGAGCTGCCATTGGCACAGATCTTGGTGGTAGTAGCAAATAATCGAATGAGACCTTGGAGGACTGAAGTGGAGAAGGGTTTCGTGTGAACAGTGGTTGATCACGAGTTAGTCGGTCCTAAGTTCAAGGCGAAAGCCGAAAATTTTCAAGTAAAAAATCAGTGAGTAATATTGTCAAATCTTTTATGATTTTTAAATACTTGAATAATTTTGAACGAAAGGGAATACGGTTCCAATTCCGTAACCTGTTGAGTATCCGTTTGTTATTAAATATGGGCCTCGTGCTCATCCTGGCAACAGGAACGACCATAAAGAAGCCGTCGAGAGATATCGGAAGAGTTTTCTTTTCTGTTTTATAGCCGTACTACCATGGAAGTCTTTCGCAGAGAGATATGGTAGATGGGCTAGAAGAGCATGACATATACTGTTGTGTCGATATTTTCTCCTCGGACCTTGAAAATTTATGGTGGGGACACGCAAACTTCTCAACAGGCCGTACCAATATCCGCAGCTGGTCTCCAAGGTGAAGAGTCTCTAGTCGATAGAATAATGTAGGTAAGGGAAGTCGGCAAATTAGATCCGTAACTTCGGGATAAGGATTGGCTCTGAAGATTGAGATAGTCGGGCTTGATTGGGAAACAATAACATGGTTTATGTGCTCGTTCTGGGTAAATAGAGTTTCTATCATTTATGGTAGTTACTTGTTCCCCGGATAGTTTAGTTACGTAGCCAATTGTGGAACTTTCTTGCTAAAATTTTTAAGAATACTAATTGGGTTAAACCAGTTAGTTCTTATTAATTATAACGATTATCAATTAACAATCAATTCAGAACTGGCACGGACTTGGGGAATCCGACTGTCTAATTAAAACAAAGCATTGTGATGGCCCTAGCGGGTGTTGACACAATGTGATTTCTGCCCAGTGCTCTGAATGTCAAAGTGAAGAAATTCAAGTAAGCGCGGGTCAACGGCGGGAGTAACTATGACTCTCTTAAGGTAGCCAAATGCCTCGTCATCTAATTAGTGACGCGCATGAATGGATTAACGAGATTCCTACTGTCCCTATCTACTATCTAGCGAAACCACAGCCAAGGGAACGGGCTTGGAATAATTAGCGGGGAAAGAAGACCCTTTTGAGCTTGACTCTAATCTGGCAGTGTAAGGAGACATAAGAGGTGTAGCATAAGTGGGAGATATTAGATTTCGGTTTGGTATCGACAATGAAATACCACTACTCTTATTGTTTCCTTACTTACTTGATTAAATGGAACGTGTATCATTTCCTAGCCATTATACGGATATATTTATTATATCTTATGGTATTGGGTTTTGATGCAAGCTTCTTGATCAAAGTATCACGAGTTTGTTATATAATCGCAAACAAATTCTTTAATGAGAAAATGCATTTATGTATTTTCAATTTGAAAATTTGGTATAACTCCAATTACTCAGGTATGATCCAATTCAAGGACATTGCCAGGTAGGGAGTTTGACTGGGGCGGTACATCTCTCAAATAATAACGGAGGTGTCCCAAGGCCAGCTCAGTGCGGACAGAAACCACACATAGAGCAAAAGGGCAAATGCTGACTTGATCTCGGTGTTCAGTACACACAGGGACAGCAAAAGCTCGGCCTATCGATCCTTTTGGTTTAAAGAGTTTTTAACAAGAGGTGTCAGAAAAGTTACCATAGGGATAACTGGCTTGTGGCGGCCAAGCGTTCATAGCGACGTCGCTTTTTGATCCTTCGATGTCGGCTCTTCCTATCATTGTGAAGCAAAATTCACCAAGCGTTGGATTGTTCACCCATGCAAGGGAACGTGAGCTGGGTTTAGACCGTCGTGAGACAGGTTAGTTTTACCCTACTAATGACAAAACGTTGTTGCGACAGCATTCCTGCGTAGTACGAGAGGAACCGCAGGTACGGACCAATGGCACAATACTTGTTCGAGCGAACAGTGGTATGACGCTACGTCCGTTGGATTATGCCTGAACGCCTCTAAGGTCGTATCCGTGCTGGACTGCAATGATAAATAAGGGGCAATTTGCATTGTATGGCTTCTAAACCATTAAAAGTTTATAATTTATTTTATAAACGACAATGGATGTGATGCCAATGTAATTTGTAACATAGTAAATTGGGAGGATCATCGATCACCTGATGCCGCGCTAGTTGCATATAAAAACATTATTTAATACAATGACAAAGCCTAGAATCAATTGTAAACGACTTTTGTAACAGGCAAGGTGTTGTAAGTGGTTGAGCAGCTGCCATACTGCGATCCACTGAAGCTTATCCTTTGCTTGATGATTCGATATATATAAATTTATTCTTTATATATGAAAATTATTTTTATATATTTATATGAATATATACCTATAAATGGTAATATATATTTATATATAGATATATATTAAAAAGAATATATTTTATATAAATATGGATAAATTATTTATCCTATATAAATTACGTTGGCTTGAATATGAATATAATGTTATATTATAAGTTTGTTATACTTAATTACATATGAAATGATACTTATAAAAATTTTATTATGTGAACACACGAAACATAGTGTATATGCATATGTGCAAATGTGAATGTATATATGAAATAATATGAATGCAAAAAGCATGGAGTGATCGTATATGGAACTTGGAAGTATTTCTAATATTGGAATTTAATGATATGTGATATGAATGCAAGAATTAAATAGTTTGGTATATAAAATGTGATAATATTATTGGGTATGTGAAATGTTTCCCATATCCTAAAAATTATAACATGAGCATGATTTGATTATGAATACAGAAAATATAAAGATATATTTTATATACATATGTACAAATATATGTATATTTGGAGTGGTCGTTTGTGGAACTTGGCAGTATTTCTAATATTGGAATTCAATGATATGTGATATAAATGCAAGAATTAAATAGTTTTGTATATAAAATGACAATATTATGGATATGGGGAAACATTCACCATATCCTTAAAATTATAACATGAGCATGATTTGATTTTGAATAGAGAAAATATAATGATATATTTTATATACATATTTACAAAAATATATGTATATTTTTGACATTGTGTTATAATGAATAAAAATAACAAATAACGCCGAGGTGTGCTATAAAATATCAATATTAGGTTTTATATGGATATGGATATGGATATGGATATGGATATGGGAATGTTTCTCATATATAATATAACATTATAACATAATCATAATGCGATTATAAATATAGAAAATATAAAAATGTATTTAATATAAATAGATATATTACGTGTATATGTGAAATTAAAGCAAAGATACCAGCTGATATGATATTTTTCATGTAAATGAATGATGAATGTAATAAAAATAATTAATTTAATTTCATATGATATGGGGAACATACTAAGTCGGCAATGTCTGTTTATTTTATATGCGTATATATATTTTTCTTAATATATATGAATAATTTTGAAATGATAGTATAGTATTTTGTATTAAAATACGAAAAGAAACTATTTTTAAAAGGTACTCTCAAGTAAAAATACCCGATTTGCGGAAAGCGTGGCAGAAAACCTATATAGGGAGTGGTAGTCTCGTGCATGGTATATTTCATATGAAAATTTTATAATGAAAAATTATTAATTTATTTCATATGATATGGGGAATATACTTAGCCGGCAATGTCTGTGTATTTTATATGAATATATATATATTTCTTAATATATATGAATAATTTTGAAGTGATAGTATTGTATTTTTTATTAAAATACGAAAAGAAACTATTGTTAAGAGGCACTCTCAAGTAAAAATACCCGATTTGCGGAAAGCGTGGCAGAAAACCTATATAGGGAGTGGTAGTCTCGTGCATGGTATATTTCATATGAAAATTTTATAATGAAAAATTATTAATTTATTTCATATGATATGGGGAATATACTTAGCCGGCAATGTCTGTGTATTTTATATGAATATATATATATTTCTTAATATATATGAATAATTTTGAAGTGATAGTATTGTATTTTTTATTAAAATACGAAAAGAAACTATTGTTAAGAGGCACTCTCAAGTAAAAATACCCGATTTGCGGAAAGCGTGGCAGAAAACCTATATAGGGAGTGGTAGTCTCGTGCATGGTATATTTCATATGAAAATTTTATAATGAAAAATTATTAATTTATTTCATATGATATGGGGAATATACTTAGCCGACAATGTCTGTGTATTTTATATGAATATATATATATTTCTTAATATATATGAATAATTTTGAAGTGATAGTATTGTATTTTTTATTAAAATACGAAAAGAAACTATTGTTAAGAGGCACTCTAAAGCAAAAATACCCGATTTGCGGAAAGCGTGGCAGAAAACCTATACATGATGGACAGTTGATGTCCATCGGTATTGTATACAATATTTGGTACAGTATTGTATATAATATTATTATATGTTGTCATTATACTCAAAGTAGTGTTTAATAGGAGATATTTGTTTTCAAATTGATCTTAATAAAGATAATATAGTGAAACTAACCAAGATATATACTATTTAGTATATCATTTCTGTTTCGAATTATTATCGTGAATTTTTGGAAATGGTCTTATATGATTAAATATTGTATGAGTGCCATTTCAACAATGTACCAGCATATAATCAAAGCGATTTATATGCAAATTCAAATATTGCCAAAATATATAAATTCCATTCCACATGAACTCATGTGTTTGGTTTTATTTAATGTATATCACAAAAAACGCATACGAAATTGGATAAATTTTAAATTTGTTGTCAAAATACATAGTTTAAACACAATTAATATTGGTTTAAGCCTATATACGTGTGATAATATATTAAGTGCAAATAAAAAGATATTTTTGAACGAAAAAAAAAATGTATATAATAAAATATATATATTTATATAGAGAAAAATGGCGAATGTGAATGCTATATAAAAATGGCCACAATCGTTTAACAAATTCTCATAAACTGTTGATAAAAAATATTTATTTATTTTTTTTTTTTATTCAAAAGTATTATTGAGTTGTCAAATATTTACATATGTGAGCGTATGCGCACGAAACGAAAACATTATTCTGGTTGATCCTGCCAGTAGTTATATGCTTGTCTCAAAGATTAAGCCATGCATGTCTAAGTACACACGAATTAAAAGTGAAACCGCAAAAGGCTCATTATATCAGTTATGGTTCCTTAGATCGTTAACAGTTACTTGGATAACTGTGGTAATTCTAGAGCTAATACATGCAATTAAAACACGGACCTTATGGGACGTGTGCTTTTATTAGGCTAAAACCAAGCGATCGCAAGATCGTTACATTGGTTGAACTCTAGATAACATGCAGATCGTATGGTCTTGTACCGACGACAGATCTTTCAAATGTCTGCCCTATCAACTTTTGATGGTAGTATCTAGGACTACCATGGTTGCAACGGGTAACGGGGAATCAGGGTTCGATTCCGGAGAGGGAGCCTGAGAAACGGCTACCACATCTAAGGAAGGCAGCAGGCGCGTAAATTACCCACTCCCAGCTCGGGGAGGTAGTGACGAAAAATAACAATACAGGACTCATATCCGAGGCCCTGTAATTGGAATGAGTACACTTTAAATCCTTTAACAAGGACCAATTGGAGGGCAAGTCTGGTGCCAGCAGCCGCGGTAATTCCAGCTCCAATAGCGTATATTAAAGTTGTTGCGGTTAAAACGTTCGTAGTTGAACTTGTGCTTCATACGGGTAGTACAACTTACAATTGTGGTTAGTACTATACCTTTATGTATGTAAGCGTATTACCGGTGGAGTTCTTATATATAATTAAGTACTTGTATTTTTTTATATATTCCTCCTATTTAAAAACCTGCATTAGTGCTCTTCATCGAGTGTTATTGTGGGCCGGTACAATTACTTTGAACAAATTAGAGTGCTTAAAGCAGGCTTCAAATGCCTGAATATTCTGTGCATGGGATAATGAAATAAGACCTCTGTTCTGCTTTCATTGGTTTTCAGATCAAGAGGTAATGATTAATAGAAGCAGTTTGGGGGCATTAGTATTACGACGCGAGAGGTGAAATTCTTGGACCGTCGTAAGACTAACTTAAGCGAAAGCATTTGCCAAAGATGTTTTCATTAATCAAGAACGAAAGTTAGAGGTTCGAAGGCGATCAGATACCGCCCTAGTTCTAACCATAAACGATGCCAGCTAGCAATTGGGTGTAGCTACTTTTATGGCTCTCTCAGTCGCTTCCCGGGAAACCAAAGCTTTTGGGCTCCGGGGGAAGTATGGTTGCAAAGCTGAAACTTAAAGGAATTGACGGAAGGGCACCACCAGGAGTGGAGCCTGCGGCTTAATTTGACTCAACACGGGAAAACTTACCAGGTCCGAACATAAGTGTGTAAGACAGATTGATAGCTCTTTCTCGAATCTATGGGTGGTGGTGCATGGCCGTTCTTAGTTCGTGGAGTGATTTGTCTGGTTAATTCCGATAACGAACGAGACTCAAATATATTAAATAGATATCTTCAGGATTATGGTGTTGAAGCTTATATAGCCTTCATTCATGGTGGCAGTAAAATGTTTATTGTGTTTGAATGTGTTTATATAAGTGGAGCCGTACCTGTTGGTTTGTCCCATTATAAGGACACTAGCTTCTTAAATGGACAAATTGCGTCTAGCAATAATGAGATTGAGCAATAACAGGTCTGTGATGCCCTTAGATGTCCTGGGCTGCACGCGCGCTACAATGAAAGTATCAACGTGTATTTCCTAGACCGAGAGGTCCGGGTAAACCGCTGAACCACTTTCATGCTTGGGATTGTGAACTGAAACTGTTCACATGAACTTGGAATTCCCAGTAAGTGTGAGTCATTAACTCGCATTGATTACGTCCCTGCCCTTTGTACACACCGCCCGTCGCTACTACCGATTGAATTATTTAGTGAGGTCTCCGGACGTGATCACTGTGACGCCTTGCGTGTTACGGTTGTTTCGCAAAAGTTGACCGAACTTGATTATTTAGAGGAAGTAAAAGTCGTAACAAGGTTTCCGTAGGTGAACCTGCGGAAGGATCATTATTGTATGTTTCTACCGTTAACAAAAATATATATATATTGCCAATTTACCAAACAAAATATGTTTTTATAAAATCATAATTGTAAAAAAAAATATATTCAGTTGTATATATTATATGTTTATATTAATTAATTATATTGCCAATATACTCATTTAGTAGTAGCTATACATATAACATTGTGTTCTATGTGTGTAGCAATTAATATATAAATACATATTGATGATATTATTACAATAATATTGATTTATAAAATCTGTGTGCATATGTACCATAGTATGCACGCGTTGCGAATATGTATTGTCCATCATAGCTATGGGCATACATTGGTTAATGCAACAGCCTAAAAAGTACAATGTTGTACCTGATTTCAGGTTAATACTTTTATATAAATTGATAATTATCAAACAAGCCAAAATACATATTATATTATTTAACAATATGGTAATATATCGTTTATATAAAACTAAGACATTTCGCAACATTCTTTTAGGATAAAATTAAAATTTATTGAAGGAATTGATATATGCCAGTAAAATGGTGTATTTTTAATTTCTTTCAATAAAGACATATCTGACAAATAAATGAATAAACAAATTTTAATCACTCTAAGCGGTGGATCACTCGGCTCATGGGTCGATGAAGAACGCAGCAAACTGTGCGTCATCGTGTGAACTGCAGGACACATGAACATCGACATTTTGAACGCATATCGCAGTCCATGCTGTTTGGTACTTTAATTAATTTTATAGTGCTGCTTGGACTACATATGGTTGAGGGTTGTAAGACTATGCTAAATAAGTTGTTTAAAAATTTTACGAAATTTTTAAGCATATTGTATATTATTGGATATGTATATATATATATATTCATAATATTGATATTAAATGGAAACGCATTATCTCTCATTGTTGTATATATTTGTGTGAGAAGAACGAAGAAAAATATATATTTTTTTGTCCTTTTTGAATCAAATAATACTGAGGAATGTCTAGCATAAAAAAATAATTAAAGTTTTTTCATCTAGAATTGCCTCTTATTAATGTTTCGAAAGGAAATTTTGTTGTAAATATAAATATTTAATATTCTTCGTGATATTCGTTATAAAATACGAATATTATAATGATTTCATTATGAGAACGCTCTATATATATAATAATATAGTGTAATTATCATTATAAATTTTAATATACGTATATACAACCTCAACTCATATGGGACTACCCCCTGAATTTAAGCATATTAATTAGGGGAGGAAAAGAAACTAACCAGGATTTTCTTAGTAGCGGCGAGCGAAAAGAAATCAGTTCAGCACTAAGTCACTTTGTCTATATGGCAAACGTGAGATGCAGTGTATGGAGCGTCAATATTCTAGTATGAGAAATTAACGATTTAAGTCCTTCTTAAATGAGGCCATTTACCCATAGAGGGTGCCAGGCCCGTATAACGTTAATGATTACTAGATGATGTTTCCAAAGAGTCGTGTTGCTTGATAGTGCAGCACTAAGTGGGTGGTAAACTCCATCTAAAACTAAATATAACCATGAGACCGATAGTAAACAAGTACCGTGAGGGAAAGTTGAAAAGAACTCTGAATAGAGAGTTAAACAGTACGTGAAACTGCTTAGAGGTTAAGCCCGATGAACCTGAATATCCGTTATGGAAAATTCATCATTAAAGTTTTAATATTTTAACAATATTATAATAATAGTGTGCATTTTTTCCATATAAGGACATTGTAATCTATTAGCATATAACAAATTTATCATAAAATATGACTTATAGTTTATTCAAATTATTATGCTTGCATTTTAACATAGAATAAATGTCATTAATTTGATAAAGTGTTGATAAATTAAAATTAATACAGTGCGTTAATTTTTCGAAATTATATAATGGCATAATTATCATTGATTTTTGTGTTTATTATATGCATTTGTATGATTAACAATGCGAAAGATTCAGGATACCTTCGGGACCCGTCTTGAAACACGGACCAAGGAGTCTAACATATGTGCAAGTTATTGGGAGATAAACCTAATAGCGTAATTAACTTGACTAATAATGGGATTAGTTTTTTAACTATTTATAGATAATTAACACAATCCCGGGGCGTTCTATATAGTTATGTATGATAATATTTATATTATTTATGCCTCTAACTGGAACGTACCTTGAGCATATATGCTGTGACCCGAAAGATGGTGAACTATACTTGATCAGGTTGAAGTCAGGGGAAACCCTGATGGAAGACCGAAACAGTTCTGACGTGCAAATCGATTGTCAGAATTGAGTATAGGGGCGAAAGACCAATCGAACCATCTAGTAGCTGGTTCCTTCCGAAGTTTCCCTCAGGATAGCTGGTGCATTTTAATGTTATATAAAATAATCTTATCTGGTAAAGCGAATGATTAGAGGCCTTAGGGTCGAAACGATCTTAACCTATTCTCAAACTTTAAATGGGTAAGAACCTTAACTTTCTTGATATGAAGTTTAAGGTTATGATATAATGTGCCCAGTGGGCCACTTTTGGTAAGCAGAACTGGCGCTGTGGGATGAACCAAACGTAATGTTACGGTGCCCAAATTAACAACTCATGCAGAAACCATGAAAGGCGTTGGTTGCTTAAAACAGCAGGACGGTGATCATGGAAGTCGAAATCCGCTAAGGAGTGTGTAACAACTCACCTGCCGAAGCAACTAGCCCTTAAAATGGATGGCGCTTAAGTTGTATACCTATACATTACCGCTAAAGTAGATGATTTATATTACTTGTGATATAAATTTTGAAACTTTAGTGAGTAGGAAGGTACAATGGTATGCGTAGAAGTGTTTGGCGTAAGCCTTCATGGAGCTGCCATTGGCACAGATCTTGGTGGTAGTAGCAAATAATCGAATGAGACCTTGGAGGACTGAAGTGGAGAAGGGTTTCGTGTGAACAGTGGTTGATCACGAGTTAGTCGGTCCTAAGTTCAAGGCGAAAGCCGAAAATTTTCAAGTAAAAAATCAGTGAGTAATATTGTCAAATCTTTTATGATTTTTAAATACTTGAATAATTTTGAACGAAAGGGAATACGGTTCCAATTCCGTAACCTGTTGAGTATCCGTTTGTTATTAAATATGGGCCTCGTGCTCATCCTGGCAACAGGAACGACCATAAAGAAGCCGTCGAGAGATATCGGAAGAGTTTTCTTTTCTGTTTTATAGCCGTACTACCATGGAAGTCTTTCGCAGAGAGATATGGTAGATGGGCTAGAAGAGCATGACATATACTGTTGTGTCGATATTTTCTCCTCGGACCTTGAAAATTTATGGTGGGGACACGCAAACTTCTCAACAGGCCGTACCAATATCCGCAGCTGGTCTCCAAGGTGAAGAGTCTCTAGTCGATAGAATAATGTAGGTAAGGGAAGTCGGCAAATTAGATCCGTAACTTCGGGATAAGGATTGGCTCTGAAGATTGAGATAGTCGGGCTTGATTGGGAAACAATAACATGGTTTATGTGCTCGTTCTGGGTAAATAGAGTTTCTATCATTTATGGTAGTTACTTGTTCCCCGGATAGTTTAGTTACGTAGCCAATTGTGGAACTTTCTTGCTAAAATTTTTAAGAATACTAATTGGGTTAAACCAGTTAGTTCTTATTAATTATAACGATTATCAATTAACAATCAATTCAGAACTGGCACGGACTTGGGGAATCCGACTGTCTAATTAAAACAAAGCATTGTGATGGCCCTAGCGGGTGTTGACACAATGTGATTTCTGCCCAGTGCTCTGAATGTCAAAGTGAAGAAATTCAAGTAAGCGCGGGTCAACGGCGGGAGTAACTATGACTCTCTTAAGGTAGCCAAATGCCTCGTCATCTAATTAGTGACGCGCATGAATGGATTAACGAGATTCCTACTGTCCCTATCTACTATCTAGCGAAACCACAGCCAAGGGAACGGGCTTGGAATAATTAGCGGGGAAAGAAGACCCTTTTGAGCTTGACTCTAATCTGGCAGTGTAAGGAGACATAAGAGGTGTAGCATAAGTGGGAGATATTAGATTTCGGTTTGGTATCGACAATGAAATACCACTACTCTTATTGTTTCCTTACTTACTTGATTAAATGGAACGTGTATCATTTCCTAGCCATTATACGGATATATTTATTATATCTTATGGTATTGGGTTTTGATGCAAGCTTCTTGATCAAAGTATCACGAGTTTGTTATATAATCGCAAACAAATTCTTTAATGAGAAAATGCATTTATGTATTTTCAATTTGAAAATTTGGTATAACTCCAATTACTCAGGTATGATCCAATTCAAGGACATTGCCAGGTAGGGAGTTTGACTGGGGCGGTACATCTCTCAAATAATAACGGAGGTGTCCCAAGGCCAGCTCAGTGCGGACAGAAACCACACATAGAGCAAAAGGGCAAATGCTGACTTGATCTCGGTGTTCAGTACACACAGGGACAGCAAAAGCTCGGCCTATCGATCCTTTTGGTTTAAAGAGTTTTTAACAAGAGGTGTCAGAAAAGTTACCATAGGGATAACTGGCTTGTGGCGGCCAAGCGTTCATAGCGACGTCGCTTTTTGATCCTTCGATGTCGGCTCTTCCTATCATTGTGAAGCAAAATTCACCAAGCGTTGGATTGTTCACCCATGCAAGGGAACGTGAGCTGGGTTTAGACCGTCGTGAGACAGGTTAGTTTTACCCTACTAATGACAAAACGTTGTTGCGACAGCATTCCTGCGTAGTACGAGAGGAACCGCAGGTACGGACCAATGGCACAATACTTGTTCGAGCGAACAGTGGTATGACGCTACGTCCGTTGGATTATGCCTGAACGCCTCTAAGGTCGTATCCGTGCTGGACTGCAATGATAAATAAGGGGCAATTTGCATTGTATGGCTTCTAAACCATTAAAAGTTTATAATTTATTTTATAAACGACAATGGATGTGATGCCAATGTAATTTGTAACATAGTAAATTGGGAGGATCATCGATCACCTGATGCCGCGCTAGTTGCATATAAAAACATTATTTAATACAATGACAAAGCCTAGAATCAATTGTAAACGACTTTTGTAACAGGCAAGGTGTTGTAAGTGGTTGAGCAGCTGCCATACTGCGATCCACTGAAGCTTATCCTTTGCTTGATGATTCGATATATATAAATTTATTCTTTATATATGAAAATTATTTTTATATATTTATATGAATATATACCTATAAATGGTAATATATATTTATATATAGATATATATTAAAAAGAATATATTTTATATAAATATGGATAAATTATTTATCCTATATAAATTACGTTGGCTTGAATATGAATATAATGTTATATTATAAGTTTGTTATACTTAATTACATATGAAATGATACTTATAAAAATTTTATTATGTGAACACACGAAACATAGTGTATATGCATATGTGCAAATGTGAATGTATATATGAAATAATATGAATGCAAAAAGCATGGAGTGATCGTATATGGAACTTGGAAGTATTTCTAATATTGGAATTTAATGATATGTGATATGAATGCAAGAATTAAATAGTTTGGTATATAAAATGTGATAATATTATTGGGTATGTGAAATGTTTCCCATATCCTAAAAATTATAACATGAGCATGATTTGATTATGAATACAGAAAATATAAAGATATATTTTATATACATATGTACAAATATATGTATATTTGGAGTGGTCGTTTGTGGAACTTGGCAGTATTTCTAATATTGGAATTCAATGATATGTGATATAAATGCAAGAATTAAATAGTTTTGTATATAAAATGACAATATTATGGATATGGGGAAACATTCACCATATCCTTAAAATTATAACATGAGCATGATTTGATTTTGAATAGAGAAAATATAATGATATATTTTATATACATATTTACAAAAATATATGTATATTTTTGACATTGTGTTATAATGAATAAAAATAACAAATAACGCCGAGGTGTGCTATAAAATATCAATATTAGGTTTTATATGGATATGGATATGGATATGGATATGGATATGGGAATGTTTCTCATATATAATATAACATTATAACATAATCATAATGCGATTATAAATATAGAAAATATAAAAATGTATTTAATATAAATAGATATATTACGTGTATATGTGAAATTAAAGCAAAGATACCAGCTGATATGATATTTTTCATGTAAATGAATGATGAATGTAATAAAAATAATTAATTTAATTTCATATGATATGGGGAACATACTAAGTCGGCAATGTCTGTTTATTTTATATGCGTATATATATTTTTCTTAATATATATGAATAATTTTGAAGTGATAGTATAGTATTTTGTATTAAAATACGAAAAGAAACTATTTTTAAAAGGTACTCTCAAGTAAAAATACCCGATTTGCGGAAAGCGTGGCAGAAAACCTATATAGGGAGTGGTAGTCTCGTGCATGGTATATTTCATATGAAAATTTTATAATGAAAAATTATTAATTTATTTCATATGATATGGGGAATATACTTAGCCGGCAATGTCTGTGTATTTTATATGAATATATATATATTTCTTAATATATATGAATAATTTTGAAGTGATAGTATTGTATTTTTTATTAAAATACGAAAAGAAACTATTGTTAAGAGGCACTCTCAAGTAAAAATACCCGATTTGCGGAAAGCGTGGCAGAAAACCTATATAGGGAGTGGTAGTCTCGTGCATGGTATATTTCATATGAAAATTTTATAATGAAAAATTATTAATTTATTTCATATGATATGGGGAATATACTTAGCCGGCAATGTCTGTGTATTTTATATGAATATATATATATTTCTTAATATATATGAATAATTTTGAAGTGATAGTATTGTATTTTTTATTAAAATACGAAAAGAAACTATTGTTAAGAGGCACTCTCAAGTAAAAATACCCGATTTGCGGAAAGCGTGGCAGAAAACCTATATAGGGAGTGGTAGTCTCGTGCATGGTATATTTCATATGAAAATTTTATAATGAAAAATTATTAATTTATTTCATATGATATGGGGAATATACTTAGCCGACAATGTCTGTGTATTTTATATGAATATATATATATTTCTTAATATATATGAATAATTTTGAAGTGATAGTATTGTATTTTTTATTAAAATACGAAAAGAAACTATTGTTAAGAGGCACTCTAAAGCAAAAATACCCGATTTGCGGAAAGCGTGGCAGAAAACCTATACATGATGGACAGTTGATGTCCATCGGTATTGTATACAATATTTGGTACAGTATTGTATATAATATTATTATATGTTGTCATTATACTCAAAGTAGTGTTTAATAGGAGATATTTGTTTTCAAATTGATCTTAATAAAGATAATATAGTGAAACTAACCAAGATATATACTATTTAGTATATATCATTTCTGTTTCGAATTATTATCGTGAATTTTTGGAAATGGTCTTATATGATTAAATATTGTATGAGTGCCATTTCAACAATGTACCAGCATATAATCAAAGCGATTTATATGCAAATTCAAATATTGCCAAAATATATAAATTCCATTCCACATGAACTCATGTGTTTGGTTTTATTTAATGTATATCACAAAAAACGCATACGAAATTGGATAAATTTTAAATTTGTTGTCAAAATACATAGTTTAAACACAATTAATATTGGTTTAAGCCTATATACGTGTGATAATATATTAAGTGCAAATAAAAAGATATTTTTGAACGAAAAAAAAATGTATATAATAAAATATATATATTTATATAGAGAAAAATGGCGAATGTGAATGCTATATAAAAATGGCCACAATCGTTTAACAAATTCTCATAAACTGTTGATAAAAAATATTTATTTATTTTTTTTTTTTATTCAAAAGTATTATTGAGTTGTCAAATATTTACATATGTGAGCGTATGCGCACGAAACGAAAACATTATTCTGGTTGATCCTGCCAGTAGTTATATGCTTGTCTCAAAGATTAAGCCATGCATGTCTAAGTACACACGAATTAAAAGTGAAACCGCAAAAGGCTCATTATATCAGTTATGGTTCCTTAGATCGTTAACAGTTACTTGGATAACTGTGGTAATTCTAGAGCTAATACATGCAATTAAAACACGGACCTTATGGGACGTGTGCTTTTATTAGGCTAAAACCAAGCGATCGCAAGATCGTTACATTGGTTGAACTCTAGATAACATGCAGATCGTATGGTCTTGTACCGACGACAGATCTTTCAAATGTCTGCCCTATCAACTTTTGATGGTAGTATCTAGGACTACCATGGTTGCAACGGGTAACGGGGAATCAGGGTTCGATTCCGGAGAGGGAGCCTGAGAAACGGCTACCACATCTAAGGAAGGCAGCAGGCGCGTAAATTACCCACTCCCAGCTCGGGGAGGTAGTGACGAAAAATAACAATACAGGACTCATATCCGAGGCCCTGTAATTGGAATGAGTACACTTTAAATCCTTTAACAAGGACCAATTGGAGGGCAAGTCTGGTGCCAGCAGCCGCGGTAATTCCAGCTCCAATAGCGTATATTAAAGTTGTTGCGGTTAAAACGTTCGTAGTTGAACTTGTGCTTCATACGGGTAGTACAACTTACAATTGTGGTTAGTACTATACCTTTATGTATGTAAGCGTATTACCGGTGGAGTTCTTATATATAATTAAGTACTTGTATTTTTTTATATATTCCTCCTATTTAAAAACCTGCATTAGTGCTCTTCATCGAGTGTTATTGTGGGCCGGTACAATTACTTTGAACAAATTAGAGTGCTTAAAGCAGGCTTCAAATGCCTGAATATTCTGTGCATGGGATAATGAAATAAGACCTCTGTTCTGCTTTCATTGGTTTTCAGATCAAGAGGTAATGATTAATAGAAGCAGTTTGGGGGCATTAGTATTACGACGCGAGAGGTGAAATTCTTGGACCGTCGTAAGACTAACTTAAGCGAAAGCATTTGCCAAAGATGTTTTCATTAATCAAGAACGAAAGTTAGAGGTTCGAAGGCGATCAGATACCGCCCTAGTTCTAACCATAAACGATGCCAGCTAGCAATTGGGTGTAGCTACTTTTATGGCTCTCTCAGTCGCTTCCCGGGAAACCAAAGCTTTTGGGCTCCGGGGGAAGTATGGTTGCAAAGCTGAAACTTAAAGGAATTGACGGAAGGGCACCACCAGGAGTGGAGCCTGCGGCTTAATTTGACTCAACACGGGAAAACTTACCAGGTCCGAACATAAGTGTGTAAGACAGATTGATAGCTCTTTCTCGAATCTATGGGTGGTGGTGCATGGCCGTTCTTAGTTCGTGGAGTGATTTGTCTGGTTAATTCCGATAACGAACGAGACTCAAATATATTAAATAGATATCTTCAGGATTATGGTGTTGAAGCTTATATAGCCTTCATTCATGGTGGCAGTAAAATGTTTATTGTGTTTGAATGTGTTTATATAAGTGGAGCCGTACCTGTTGGTTTGTCCCATTATAAGGACACTAGCTTCTTAAATGGACAAATTGCGTCTAGCAATAATGAGATTGAGCAATAACAGGTCTGTGATGCCCTTAGATGTCCTGGGCTGCACGCGCGCTACAATGAAAGTATCAACGTGTATTTCCTAGACCGAGAGGTCCGGGTAAACCGCTGAACCACTTTCATGCTTGGGATTGTGAACTGAAACTGTTCACATGAACTTGGAATTCCCAGTAAGTGTGAGTCATTAACTCGCATTGATTACGTCCCTGCCCTTTGTACACACCGCCCGTCGCTACTACCGATTGAATTATTTAGTGAGGTCTCCGGACGTGATCACTGTGACGCCTTGCGTGTTACGGTTGTTTCGCAAAAGTTGACCGAACTTGATTATTTAGAGGAAGTAAAAGTCGTAACAAGGTTTCCGTAGGTGAACCTGCGGAAGGATCATTATTGTATGTTTCTACCGTTAACAAAAATATATATATATTGCCAATTTACCAAACAAAATATGTTTTTATAAAATCATAATTGTAAAAAAAATATATTCAGTTGTATATATTATATGTTTATATTAATTAATTATATTGCCAATATACTCATTTAGTAGTAGCTATACATATAACATTGTGTTCTATGTGTGTAGCAATTAATATATAAATACATATTGATGATATTATTACAATAATATTGATTTATAAAATCTGTGTGCATATGTACCATAGTATGCACGCGTTGCGAATATGTATTGTCCATCATAGCTATGGGCATACATTGGTTAATGCAACAGCCTAAAAAGTACAATGTTGTACCTGATTTCAGGTTAATACTTTTATATAAATTGATAATTATCAAACAAGCCAAAATACATATTATATTATTTAACAATATGGTAATATATCGTTTATATAAAACTAAGACATTTCGCAACATTCTTTTAGGATAAAATTAAAATTTATTGAAGGAATTGATATATGCCAGTAAAATGGTGTATTTTTAATTTCTTTCAATAAAGACATATCTGACAAATAAATGAATAAACAAATTTTAATCACTCTAAGCGGTGGATCACTCGGCTCATGGGTCGATGAAGAACGCAGCAAACTGTGCGTCATCGTGTGAACTGCAGGACACATGAACATCGACATTTTGAACGCATATCGCAGTCCATGCTGTTTGGTACTTTAATTAATTTTATAGTGCTGCTTGGACTACATATGGTTGAGGGTTGTAAGACTATGCTAAATAAGTTGTTTAAAAATTTTACGAAATTTTTAAGCATATTGTATATTATTGGATATGTATATATATATATATTCATAATATTGATATTAAATGGAAACGCATTATCTCTCATTGTTGTATATATTTGTGTGAGAAGAACGAAGAAAAATATATATTTTTTTGTCCTTTTTGAATCAAATAATACTGAGGAATGTCTAGCATAAAAAAATAATTAAAGTTTTTTCATCTAGAATTGCCTCTTATTAATGTTTCGAAAGGAAATTTTGTTGTAAATATAAATATTTAATATTCTTCGTGATATTCGTTATAAAATACGAATATTATAATGATTTCATTATGAGAACGCTCTATATATATAATAATATAGTGTAATTATCATTATAAATTTTAATATACGTATATACAACCTCAACTCATATGGGACTACCCCCTGAATTTAAGCATATTAATTAGGGGAGGAAAAGAAACTAACCAGGATTTTCTTAGTAGCGGCGAGCGAAAAGAAATCAGTTCAGCACTAAGTCACTTTGTCTATATGGCAAACGTGAGATGCAGTGTATGGAGCGTCAATATTCTAGTATGAGAAATTAACGATTTAAGTCCTTCTTAAATGAGGCCATTTACCCATAGAGGGTGCCAGGCCCGTATAACGTTAATGATTACTAGATGATGTTTCCAAAGAGTCGTGTTGCTTGATAGTGCAGCACTAAGTGGGTGGTAAACTCCATCTAAAACTAAATATAACCATGAGACCGATAGTAAACAAGTACCGTGAGGGAAAGTTGAAAAGAACTCTGAATAGAGAGTTAAACAGTACGTGAAACTGCTTAGAGGTTAAGCCCGATGAACCTGAATATCCGTTATGGAAAATTCATCATTAAAGTTGTAATATTTTAACAATATTATAATAATAGTGTGCATTTTTTCCATATAAGGACATTGTAATCTATTAGCATATAACAAATTTATCATAAAATATGACTTATAGTTTATTCAAATTATTATGCTTGCATTTTAACATAGAATAAATGTCATTAATTTGATAAAGTGTTGATAAATTAAAATTAATACAGTGCGTTAATTTTTCGAAATTATATAATGGCATAATTATCATTGATTTTTGTGTTTATTATATGCATTTGTATGATTAACAATGCGAAAGATTCAGGATACCTTCGGGACCCGTCTTGAAACACGGACCAAGGAGTCTAACATATGTGCAAGTTATTGGGAGATAAACCTAATAGCGTAATTAACTTGACTAATAATGGGATTAGTTTTTTAACTATTTATAGATAATTAACACAATCCCGGGGCGTTCTATATAGTTATGTATGATAATATTTATATTATTTATGCCTCTAACTGGAACGTACCTTGAGCATATATGCTGTGACCCGAAAGATGGTGAACTATACTTGATCAGGTTGAAGTCAGGGGAAACCCTGATGGAAGACCGAAACAGTTCTGACGTGCAAATCGATTGTCAGAATTGAGTATAGGGGCGAAAGACCAATCGAACCATCTAGTAGCTGGTTCCTTCCGAAGTTTCCCTCAGGATAGCTGGTGCATTTTAATGTTATATAAAATAATCTTATCTGGTAAAGCGAATGATTAGAGGCCTTAGGGTCGAAACGATCTTAACCTATTCTCAAACTTTAAATGGGTAAGAACCTTAACTTTCTTGATATGAAGTTTAAGGTTATGATATAATGTGCCCAGTGGGCCACTTTTGGTAAGCAGAACTGGCGCTGTGGGATGAACCAAACGTAATGTTACGGTGCCCAAATTAACAACTCATGCAGAAACCATGAAAGGCGTTGGTTGCTTAAAACAGCAGGACGGTGATCATGGAAGTCGAAATCCGCTAAGGAGTGTGTAACAACTCACCTGCCGAAGCAACTAGCCCTTAAAATGGATGGCGCTTAAGTTGTATACCTATACATTACCGCTAAAGTAGATGATTTATATTACTTGTGATATAAATTTTGAAACTTTAGTGAGTAGGAAGGTACAATGGTATGCGTAGAAGTGTTTGGCGTAAGCCTTCATGGAGCTGCCATTGGCACAGATCTTGGTGGTAGTAGCAAATAATCGAATGAGACCTTGGAGGACTGAAGTGGAGAAGGGTTTCGTGTGAACAGTGGTTGATCACGAGTTAGTCGGTCCTAAGTTCAAGGCGAAAGCCGAAAATTTTCAAGTAAAAAATCAGTGAGTAATATTGTCAAATCTTTTATGATTTTTAAATACTTGAATAATTTTGAACGAAAGGGAATACGGTTCCAATTCCGTAACCTGTTGAGTATCCGTTTGTTATTAAATATGGGCCTCGTGCTCATCCTGGCAACAGGAACGACCATAAAGAAGCCGTCGAGAGATATCGGAAGAGTTTTCTTTTCTGTTTTATAGCCGTACTACCATGGAAGTCTTTCGCAGAGAGATATGGTAGATGGGCTAGAAGAGCATGACATATACTGTTGTGTCGATATTTTCTCCTCGGACCTTGAAAATTTATGGTGGGGACACGCAAACTTCTCAACAGGCCGTACCAATATCCGCAGCTGGTCTCCAAGGTGAAGAGTCTCTAGTCGATAGAATAATGTAGGTAAGGGAAGTCGGCAAATTAGATCCGTAACTTCGGGATAAGGATTGGCTCTGAAGATTGAGATAGTCGGGCTTGATTGGGAAACAATAACATGGTTTATGTGCTCGTTCTGGGTAAATAGAGTTTCTATCATTTATGGTAGTTACTTGTTCCCCGGATAGTTTAGTTACGTAGCCAATTGTGGAACTTTCTTGCTAAAATTTTTAAGAATACTAATTGGGTTAAACCAGTTAGTTCTTATTAATTATAACGATTATCAATTAACAATCAATTCAGAACTGGCACGGACTTGGGGAATCCGACTGTCTAATTAAAACAAAGCATTGTGATGGCCCTAGCGGGTGTTGACACAATGTGATTTCTGCCCAGTGCTCTGAATGTCAAAGTGAAGAAATTCAAGTAAGCGCGGGTCAACGGCGGGAGTAACTATGACTCTCTTAAGGTAGCCAAATGCCTCGTCATCTAATTAGTGACGCGCATGAATGGATTAACGAGATTCCTACTGTCCCTATCTACTATCTAGCGAAACCACAGCCAAGGGAACGGGCTTGGAATAATTAGCGGGGAAAGAAGACCCTTTTGAGCTTGACTCTAATCTGGCAGTGTAAGGAGACATAAGAGGTGTAGCATAAGTGGGAGATATTAGATTTCGGTTTGGTATCGACAATGAAATACCACTACTCTTATTGTTTCCTTACTTACTTGATTAAATGGAACGTGTATCATTTCCTAGCCATTATACGGATATATTTATTATATCTTATGGTATTGGGTTTTGATGCAAGCTTCTTGATCAAAGTATCACGAGTTTGTTATATAATCGCAAACAAATTCTTTAATGAGAAAATGCATTTATGTATTTTCAATTTGAAAATTTGGTATAACTCCAATTACTCAGGTATGATCCAATTCAAGGACATTGCCAGGTAGGGAGTTTGACTGGGGCGGTACATCTCTCAAATAATAACGGAGGTGTCCCAAGGCCAGCTCAGTGCGGACAGAAACCACACATAGAGCAAAAGGGCAAATGCTGACTTGATCTCGGTGTTCAGTACACACAGGGACAGCAAAAGCTCGGCCTATCGATCCTTTTGGTTTAAAGAGTTTTTAACAAGAGGTGTCAGAAAAGTTACCATAGGGATAACTGGCTTGTGGCGGCCAAGCGTTCATAGCGACGTCGCTTTTTGATCCTTCGATGTCGGCTCTTCCTATCATTGTGAAGCAAAATTCACCAAGCGTTGGATTGTTCACCCATGCAAGGGAACGTGAGCTGGGTTTAGACCGTCGTGAGACAGGTTAGTTTTACCCTACTAATGACAAAACGTTGTTGCGACAGCATTCCTGCGTAGTACGAGAGGAACCGCAGGTACGGACCAATGGCACAATACTTGTTCGAGCGAACAGTGGTATGACGCTACGTCCGTTGGATTATGCCTGAACGCCTCTAAGGTCGTATCCGTGCTGGACTGCAATGATAAATAAGGGGCAATTTGCATTGTATGGCTTCTAAACCATTAAAAGTTTATAATTTATTTTATAAACGACAATGGATGTGATGCCAATGTAATTTGTAACATAGTAAATTGGGAGGATCATCGATCACCTGATGCCGCGCTAGTTGCATATAAAAACATTATTTAATACAATGACAAAGCCTAGAATCAATTGTAAACGACTTTTGTAACAGGCAAGGTGTTGTAAGTGGTTGAGCAGCTGCCATACTGCGATCCACTGAAGCTTATCCTTTGCTTGATGATTCGATATATATAAATTTATTCTTTATATATGAAAATTATTTTTATATATTTATATGAATATATACCTATAAATGGTAATATATATTTATATATAGATATATATTAAAAAGAATATATTTTATATAAATATGGATAAATTATTTATCCTATATAAATTACGTTGGCTTGAATATGAATATAATGTTATATTATAAGTTTGTTATACTTAATTACATATGAAATGATACTTATAAAAATTTTATTATGTGAACACACGAAACATAGTGTATATGCATATGTGCAAATGTGAATGTATATATGAAATAATATGAATGCAAAAAGCATGGAGTGATCGTATATGGAACTTGGAAGTATTTCTAATATTGGAATTTAATGATATGTGATATGAATGCAAGAATTAAATAGTTTGGTATATAAAATGTGATAATATTATTGGGTATGTGAAATGTTTCCCATATCCTAAAAATTATAACATGAGCATGATTTGATTATGAATACAGAAAATATAAAGATATATTTTATATACATATGTACAAATATATGTATATTTGGAGTGGTCGTTTGTGGAACTTGGAAGTATTTCTAATATTGGAATTTAATGATATGTGATATGAATGCAAGAATTAAATAGTTTGGTATATAAAATGTGATAATATTATTGGGTATGTGAAATGTTTCCCATATCCTAAAAATTATAACATGAGCATGATTTGATTATGAATACAGAAAATATAAAGATATATTTTATATACATATGTACAAATATATGTATATTTGGAGTGGTCGTTTGTGGAACTTGGCAGTATTTCTAATATTGGAATTCAATGATATGTGATATAAATGCAAGAATTAAATAGTTTTGTATATAAAATGACAATATTATGGATATGGGGAAACATTCACCATATCCTTAAAATTATAACATGAGCATGATTTGATTTTGAATAGAGAAAATATAATGATATATTTTATATACATATTTACAAAAATATATGTATATTTTTGACATTGTGTTATAATGAATAAAAATAACAAATAACGCCGAGGTGTGCTATAAAATATCAATATTAGGTTTTATATGGATATGGATATGGATATGGATATGGATATGGGAATGTTTCTCATATATAATATAACATTATAACATAATCATAATGCGATTATAAATATAGAAAATATAAAAATGTATTTAATATAAATAGATATATTACGTGTATATGTGAAATTAAAGCAAAGATACCAGCTGATATGATATTTTTCATGTAAATGAATGATGAATGTAATAAAAATAATTAATTTAATTTCATATGATATGGGGAACATACTAAGTCGGCAATGTCTGTTTATTTTATATGCGTATATATATTTTTCTTAATATATATGAATAATTTTGAAGTGATAGTATAGTATTTTGTATTAAAATACGAAAAGAAACTATTTTTAAAAGGTACTCTCAAGTAAAAATACCCGATTTGCGGAAAGCGTGGCAGAAAACCTATATAGGGAGTGGTAGTCTCGTGCATGGTATATTTCATATGAAAATTTTATAATGAAAAATTATTAATTTATTTCATATGATATGGGGAATATACTTAGCCGGCAATGTCTGTGTATTTTATATGAATATATATATATTTCTTAATATATATGAATAATTTTGAAGTGATAGTATTGTATTTTTTATTAAAATACGAAAAGAAACTATTGTTAAGAGGCACTCTCAAGTAAAAATACCCGATTTGCGGAAAGCGTGGCAGAAAACCTATATAGGGAGTGGTAGTCTCGTGCATGGTATATTTCATATGAAAATTTTATAATGAAAAATTATTAATTTATTTCATATGATATGGGGAATATACTTAGCCGGCAATGTCTGTGTATTTTATATGAATATATATATATTTCTTAATATATATGAATAATTTTGAAGTGATAGTATTGTATTTTTTATTAAAATACGAAAAGAAACTATTGTTAAGAGGCACTCTCAAGTAAAAATACCCGATTTGCGGAAAGCGTGGCAGAAAACCTATATAGGGAGTGGTAGTCTCGTGCATGGTATATTTCATATGAAAATTTTATAATGAAAAATTATTAATTTATTTCATATGATATGGGGAATATACTTAGCCGACAATGTCTGTGTATTTTATATGAATATATATATATTTCTTAATATATATGAATAATTTTGAAGTGATAGTATTGTATTTTTTATTAAAATACGAAAAGAAACTATTGTTAAGAGGCACTCTAAAGCAAAAATACCCGATTTGCGGAAAGCGTGGCAGAAAACCTATACATGATGGACAGTTGATGTCCATCGGTATTGTATACAATATTTGGTACAGTATTGTATATAATATTATTATATGTTGTCATTATACTCAAAGTAGTGTTTAATAGGAGATATTTGTTTTCAAATTGATCTTAATAAAGATAATATAGTGAAACTAACCAAGATATATACTATTTAGTATATATCATTTCTGTTTCGAATTATTATCGTGAATTTTTGGAAATGGTCTTATATGATTAAATATTGTATGAGTGCCATTTCAACAATGTACCAGCATATAATCAAAGCGATTTATATGCAAATTCAAATATTGCCAAAATATATAAATTCCATTCCACATGAACTCATGTGTTTGGTTTTATTTAATGTATATCACAAAAAACGCATACGAAATTGGATAAATTTTAAATTTGTTGTCAAAATACATAGTTTAAACACAATTAATATTGGTTTAAGCCTATATACGTGTGATAATATATTAAGTGCAAATAAAAAGATATTTTTGAACGAAAAAAAAATGTATATAATAAAATATATATATTTATATAGAGAAAAATGGCGAATGTGAATGCTATATAAAAATGGCCACAATCGTTTAACAAATTCTCATAAACTGTTGATAAAAAATATTTATTTATTTTTTTTTTTTATTCAAAAGTATTATTGAGTTGTCAAATATTTACATATGTGAGCGTATGCGCACGAAACGAAAACATTATTCTGGTTGATCCTGCCAGTAGTTATATGCTTGTCTCAAAGATTAAGCCATGCATGTCTAAGTACACACGAATTAAAAGTGAAACCGCAAAAGGCTCATTATATCAGTTATGGTTCCTTAGATCGTTAACAGTTACTTGGATAACTGTGGTAATTCTAGAGCTAATACATGCAATTAAAACACGGACCTTATGGGACGTGTGCTTTTATTAGGCTAAAACCAAGCGATCGCAAGATCGTTACATTGGTTGAACTCTAGATAACATGCAGATCGTATGGTCTTGTACCGACGACAGATCTTTCAAATGTCTGCCCTATCAACTTTTGATGGTAGTATCTAGGACTACCATGGTTGCAACGGGTAACGGGGAATCAGGGTTCGATTCCGGAGAGGGAGCCTGAGAAACGGCTACCACATCTAAGGAAGGCAGCAGGCGCGTAAATTACCCACTCCCAGCTCGGGGAGGTAGTGACGAAAAATAACAATACAGGACTCATATCCGAGGCCCTGTAATTGGAATGAGTACACTTTAAATCCTTTAACAAGGACCAATTGGAGGGCAAGTCTGGTGCCAGCAGCCGCGGTAATTCCAGCTCCAATAGCGTATATTAAAGTTGTTGCGGTTAAAACGTTCGTAGTTGAACTTGTGCTTCATACGGGTAGTACAACTTACAATTGTGGTTAGTACTATACCTTTATGTATGTAAGCGTATTACCGGTGGAGTTCTTATATATAATTAAGTACTTGTATTTTTTTATATATTCCTCCTATTTAAAAACCTGCATTAGTGCTCTTCATCGAGTGTTATTGTGGGCCGGTACAATTACTTTGAACAAATTAGAGTGCTTAAAGCAGGCTTCAAATGCCTGAATATTCTGTGCATGGGATAATGAAATAAGACCTCTGTTCTGCTTTCATTGGTTTTCAGATCAAGAGGTAATGATTAATAGAAGCAGTTTGGGGGCATTAGTATTACGACGCGAGAGGTGAAATTCTTGGACCGTCGTAAGACTAACTTAAGCGAAAGCATTTGCCAAAGATGTTTTCATTAATCAAGAACGAAAGTTAGAGGTTCGAAGGCGATCAGATACCGCCCTAGTTCTAACCATAAACGATGCCAGCTAGCAATTGGGTGTAGCTACTTTTATGGCTCTCTCAGTCGCTTCCCGGGAAACCAAAGCTTTTGGGCTCCGGGGGAAGTATGGTTGCAAAGCTGAAACTTAAAGGAATTGACGGAAGGGCACCACCAGGAGTGGAGCCTGCGGCTTAATTTGACTCAACACGGGAAAACTTACCAGGTCCGAACATAAGTGTGTAAGACAGATTGATAGCTCTTTCTCGAATCTATGGGTGGTGGTGCATGGCCGTTCTTAGTTCGTGGAGTGATTTGTCTGGTTAATTCCGATAACGAACGAGACTCAAATATATTAAATAGATATCTTCAGGATTATGGTGTTGAAGCTTATATAGCCTTCATTCATGGTGGCAGTAAAATGTTTATTGTGTTTGAATGTGTTTATATAAGTGGAGCCGTACCTGTTGGTTTGTCCCATTATAAGGACACTAGCTTCTTAAATGGACAAATTGCGTCTAGCAATAATGAGATTGAGCAATAACAGGTCTGTGATGCCCTTAGATGTCCTGGGCTGCACGCGCGCTACAATGAAAGTATCAACGTGTATTTCCTAGACCGAGAGGTCCGGGTAAACCGCTGAACCACTTTCATGCTTGGGATTGTGAACTGAAACTGTTCACATGAACTTGGAATTCCCAGTAAGTGTGAGTCATTAACTCGCATTGATTACGTCCCTGCCCTTTGTACACACCGCCCGTCGCTACTACCGATTGAATTATTTAGTGAGGTCTCCGGACGTGATCACTGTGACGCCTTGCGTGTTACGGTTGTTTCGCAAAAGTTGACCGAACTTGATTATTTAGAGGAAGTAAAAGTCGTAACAAGGTTTCCGTAGGTGAACCTGCGGAAGGATCATTATTGTATGTTTCTACCGTTAACAAAAATATATATATATTGCCAATTTACCAAACAAAATATGTTTTTATAAAATCATAATTGTAAAAAAAAATATATTCAGTTGTATATATTATATGTTTATATTAATTAATTATATTGCCAATATACTCATTTAGTAGTAGCTATACATATAACATTGTGTTCTATGTGTGTAGCAATTAATATATAAATACATATTGATGATATTATTACAATAATATTGATTTATAAAATCTGTGTGCATATGTACCATAGTATGCACGCGTTGCGAATATGTATTGTCCATCATAGCTATGGGCATACATTGGTTAATGCAACAGCCTAAAAAGTACAATGTTGTACCTGATTTCAGGTTAATACTTTTATATAAATTGATAATTATCAAACAAGCCAAAATACATATTATATTATTTAACAATATGGTAATATATCGTTTATATAAAACTAAGACATTTCGCAACATTCTTTTAGGATAAAATTAAAATTTATTGAAGGAATTGATATATGCCAGTAAAATGGTGTATTTTTAATTTCTTTCAATAAAGACATATCTGACAAATAAATGAATAAACAAATTTTAATCACTCTAAGCGGTGGATCACTCGGCTCATGGGTCGATGAAGAACGCAGCAAACTGTGCGTCATCGTGTGAACTGCAGGACACATGAACATCGACATTTTGAACGCATATCGCAGTCCATGCTGTTTGGTACTTTAATTAATTTTATAGTGCTGCTTGGACTACATATGGTTGAGGGTTGTAAGACTATGCTAAATAAGTTGTTTAAAAATTTTACGAAATTTTTAAGCATATTGTATATTATTGGATATGTATATATATATATATTCATAATATTGATATTAAATGGAAACGCATTATCTCTCATTGTTGTATATATTTGTGTGAGAAGAACGAAGAAAAATATATATTTTTTTGTCCTTTTTGAATCAAATAATACTGAGGAATGTCTAGCATAAAAAAATAATTAAAGTTTTTTCATCTAGAATTGCCTCTTATTAATGTTTCGAAAGGAAATTTTGTTGTAAATATAAATATTTAATATTCTTCGTGATATTCGTTATAAAATACGAATATTATAATGATTTCATTATGAGAACGCTCTATATATATAATAATATAGTGTAATTATCATTATAAATTTTAATATACGTATATACAACCTCAACTCATATGGGACTACCCCCTGAATTTAAGCATATTAATTAGGGGAGGAAAAGAAACTAACCAGGATTTTCTTAGTAGCGGCGAGCGAAAAGAAATCAGTTCAGCACTAAGTCACTTTGTCTATATGGCAAACGTGAGATGCAGTGTATGGAGCGTCAATATTCTAGTATGAGAAATTAACGATTTAAGTCCTTCTTAAATGAGGCCATTTACCCATAGAGGGTGCCAGGCCCGTATAACGTTAATGATTACTAGATGATGTTTCCAAAGAGTCGTGTTGCTTGATAGTGCAGCACTAAGTGGGTGGTAAACTCCATCTAAAACTAAATATAACCATGAGACCGATAGTAAACAAGTACCGTGAGGGAAAGTTGAAAAGAACTCTGAATAGAGAGTTAAACAGTACGTGAAACTGCTTAGAGGTTAAGCCCGATGAACCTGAATATCCGTTATGGAAAATTCATCATTAAAGTTGTAATATTTTAACAATATTATAATAATAGTGTGCATTTTTTCCATATAAGGACATTGTAATCTATTAGCATATAACAAATTTATCATAAAATATGACTTATAGTTTATTCAAATTATTATGCTTGCATTTTAACATAGAATAAATGTCATTAATTTGATAAAGTGTTGATAAATTAAAATTAATACAGTGCGTTAATTTTTCGAAATTATATAATGGCATAATTATCATTGATTTTTGTGTTTATTATATGCATTTGTATGATTAACAATGCGAAAGATTCAGGATACCTTCGGGACCCGTCTTGAAACACGGACCAAGGAGTCTAACATATGTGCAAGTTATTGGGAGATAAACCTAATAGCGTAATTAACTTGACTAATAATGGGATTAGTTTTTTAACTATTTATAGATAATTAACACAATCCCGGGGCGTTCTATATAGTTATGTATGATAATATTTATATTATTTATGCCTCTAACTGGAACGTACCTTGAGCATATATGCTGTGACCCGAAAGATGGTGAACTATACTTGATCAGGTTGAAGTCAGGGGAAACCCTGATGGAAGACCGAAACAGTTCTGACGTGCAAATCGATTGTCAGAATTGAGTATAGGGGCGAAAGACCAATCGAACCATCTAGTAGCTGGTTCCTTCCGAAGTTTCCCTCAGGATAGCTGGTGCATTTTAATGTTATATAAAATAATCTTATCTGGTAAAGCGAATGATTAGAGGCCTTAGGGTCGAAACGATCTTAACCTATTCTCAAACTTTAAATGGGTAAGAACCTTAACTTTCTTGATATGAAGTTTAAGGTTATGATATAATGTGCCCAGTGGGCCACTTTTGGTAAGCAGAACTGGCGCTGTGGGATGAACCAAACGTAATGTTACGGTGCCCAAATTAACAACTCATGCAGAAACCATGAAAGGCGTTGGTTGCTTAAAACAGCAGGACGGTGATCATGGAAGTCGAAATCCGCTAAGGAGTGTGTAACAACTCACCTGCCGAAGCAACTAGCCCTTAAAATGGATGGCGCTTAAGTTGTATACCTATACATTACCGCTAAAGTAGATGATTTATATTACTTGTGATATAAATTTTGAAACTTTAGTGAGTAGGAAGGTACAATGGTATGCGTAGAAGTGTTTGGCGTAAGCCTTCATGGAGCTGCCATTGGCACAGATCTTGGTGGTAGTAGCAAATAATCGAATGAGACCTTGGAGGACTGAAGTGGAGAAGGGTTTCGTGTGAACAGTGGTTGATCACGAGTTAGTCGGTCCTAAGTTCAAGGCGAAAGCCGAAAATTTTCAAGTAAAAAATCAGTGAGTAATATTGTCAAATCTTTTATGATTTTTAAATACTTGAATAATTTTGAACGAAAGGGAATACGGTTCCAATTCCGTAACCTGTTGAGTATCCGTTTGTTATTAAATATGGGCCTCGTGCTCATCCTGGCAACAGGAACGACCATAAAGAAGCCGTCGAGAGATATCGGAAGAGTTTTCTTTTCTGTTTTATAGCCGTACTACCATGGAAGTCTTTCGCAGAGAGATATGGTAGATGGGCTAGAAGAGCATGACATATACTGTTGTGTCGATATTTTCTCCTCGGACCTTGAAAATTTATGGTGGGGACACGCAAACTTCTCAACAGGCCGTACCAATATCCGCAGCTGGTCTCCAAGGTGAAGAGTCTCTAGTCGATAGAATAATGTAGGTAAGGGAAGTCGGCAAATTAGATCCGTAACTTCGGGATAAGGATTGGCTCTGAAGATTGAGATAGTCGGGCTTGATTGGGAAACAATAACATGGTTTATGTGCTCGTTCTGGGTAAATAGAGTTTCTATCATTTATGGTAGTTACTTGTTCCCCGGATAGTTTAGTTACGTAGCCAATTGTGGAACTTTCTTGCTAAAATTTTTAAGAATACTAATTGGGTTAAACCAGTTAGTTCTTATTAATTATAACGATTATCAATTAACAATCAATTCAGAACTGGCACGGACTTGGGGAATCCGACTGTCTAATTAAAACAAAGCATTGTGATGGCCCTAGCGGGTGTTGACACAATGTGATTTCTGCCCAGTGCTCTGAATGTCAAAGTGAAGAAATTCAAGTAAGCGCGGGTCAACGGCGGGAGTAACTATGACTCTCTTAAGGTAGCCAAATGCCTCGTCATCTAATTAGTGACGCGCATGAATGGATTAACGAGATTCCTACTGTCCCTATCTACTCCGCTGCCGCCACCGCTGCCGCCACCGCTGCCACCACCGCTGCCACCACCGCTGCCACATGCCCGGCAACTGCCATTGTCGCGGCAGGTTACTCGGCCATCATCGCAGAAATGTCTGCAATAAGGATGGCGGTGAGCGAGGCTGTCCTGAAGGGGCTGATGCCGCCCGAAGCCTCAATGGAAATCCTCGTCGCGACCAACCGGTACGACGAGTTGGTCATGGCCCTGGCTGGGGAAAAGGTGCGCCTGGAGGAGAGGGCAAGGATGCCGCCTCCACCGAGACCCGCTGCTGCTGCCCACACGGGCACCAATGCCGTCACAGCCGCTGCGTATGCGACAGCCTTCCCAGGCCTGCCCGCACCGAGCGCCGTCGCTGCACCGATCCCAAAGCCTAGGGATACCTGGTCTGCTCTAATAAAGAGCAAAAACCCGGAGGAGACCAGCAAGGAGCTAGTGGAGCGTGTCAAGAAGACCGTGGTGCCGACTCTTGGAGTCCGCGTCCACGAGGTTCGCGAGCTGAAGAGCGGAGGAGCGATTATTCGCACCCCTTCAGTGAGCGAACTGAGGAAGGTGGTGGCCAGCAGCAAATTCACCGAAGCAGGATTGGAGGTGAAGAAGAGGCCGGAGACCAAGCCTCAGGTCGTGGTGTATGACGTGGACACGTCATAACACCGGAAGAGTTCATGGAGGAGCTCACGATCAACGTGACGCTAGAGGTCGACGCAAAGGCACAGGAGGCGTTGCGCGAATGCGTATACATTAAGTGGTTTAGATGCCGCTGCCGCTCCTTGGTCAGAACATACGCCTGCCACAGATGTGCAGGCTTCGACCACAAGGTGTCGCAATGTCGCCTAAAGGAGAACGTGTGCCACCGGTGTGGACAGAACGGCCACAACGTTGCACGGTGTCCCAACCCCGTGGACTGCCGCAACTGCCGCTTCAAGGGGTACCCTGCAGCACATTCCATGCTGTCAGCGGCGTGCCCGATCTACGGAGCGGTACTGGCGAGGGTGCAAGCTAGACATTAATGTTTAGCTTCATCCAAGCTAATTGTGGCCGTGGCCGAGCGGCTGTGATGGAACTCGGAGCCATCATGCGCAGCTCTGGCCGTCAGTTCGCACTGGTCCAGGAGCCGTACGTCGATGGAGCAGGGCGGATTACCGGCCTTCCTTCTGGAATGCGTGTTTTCCAGGACCGCCGAGGAAAAGCTGCTATCATCGTCGACGAACCGGACGCCATCTGCATGCCAATGGAGACCCTTACCACGGATTTTGGAGTATGCGTCAGAGTTATGGGAAGATTCGGCTCAATCTTCCTATGCTCCGTGTACTGCCAATTCGACACCGACTTGGCGCCGTACCTCAGGTACTTAGATGCGGTGCTGCTGCTGGGCAGCCGCACTCCTGTCATCTTTGGGCTCGACGCGAACGCAGTATCCCCAGCGTGGTTTAGCAAGCTCTCCGGACACAATCGGGGGCAAGCTAACTATGCACGGGGTGAGCTGCTGTCTGAGTGGATAACCGAGATGAGAGCCGGCGTGCTCAATGAAGCCAGTCGGGTGTTTACATTCGATAACCGTAGAGGCCAAAGCGATATCGATGTGACAATCGTCAACCAAGCTGCGACTATGTGGGCCACATACGATTGGGAAGTGAAGGAATGGGACACCAGCGATCACAACATGATCCATGTTGTGGTGACGACTGACCCGAACGACACAGTTGAGCCCATTGCTCCTGTGCCGTCATGGAAGCTTTCCAATGCGCGCTGGCGATTGTTCGAGGAGGAAGTGGTAAGGGAGATTGCCGAATTACCGGAAGACATCGCCGAATCGCCGTTGGACAACCAAGTGTCTGCACTGCGCTCTGTAGTGCACAGTGTGTGCGACAGAGTGCTGGGACGCAGCACACCGAGAGCCGCGAGAAAAGTAGTTTGGTGGACTGCCGAACTACACTCCAAACGCCGAGAGGTCAGGAGACTGAGGCGAAGGCTCCAGGACGCTCGTCGGCATGAGACCGACGCAGCAGAGGAACTTGTGCTCGCGTTGAGGATCTCCTCAGCGCAGTACAAGAAGCTCATCCTGAGATCGAAGGAAGACAACTGGCGACGCTTCGTGGGAGAGAACAGAGATGATCCATGGGGGCACGTCTACAGGATTTGCCGAGGCCGCAAAAAGAGCACGGAGATTGGATGCCTTCGAACGGATGGTAGGCTGGTCGCAACATGGCGCGACTGTGCGGGTGTGCTCCTTCGCAACTTCTTTCCTGTTGCGGAGACGAATGCACACATTGCCATCCCGATCGAGGCTCCACCGGCCCTCGAAGCTTTCGAGGTTGATGCATGCGTCGCCAGGTTGAAGAGCAGACGCTCTCCTGGCATGGACGGCATCACAGGTGCCATTTGCAAGGCATTGTGGCGTGCCATCCCTCAGCACATGACAGCGATGTATTCCCGCTGCCTGGAGACAGGGTATTTCCCAACGGAATGGAAGCATCCCAGGGTGGTTCCACTCCTGAAGGGACCCGATAAGGACCGGACCGATCCTACCTCATATCGGGGTATCTGTCTGTTGCCAGTGCTGGGCAAAGTGCTTGAGGGCATCATGGTGAATCGTCTGAAGGACACCATTCCGGATGGCTGCAGATGGCAATTTGGCTTTCGCCAAGGACGTTGTGTGGAGGATGCTTGGAAACACGTCGTGAGTACTGTTTCGGCCAGCCGGTCGAAATACGTGCTCGGAGTCTTCGTGGATTTCAAGGGAGCCTTCGACAACGTTGAGTGGAATGCTGCACTACGCCGCCTCCTTGAGCTGGGATGCCGAGAAGCAAGCTTGTGGCGAAGTTTCTTCTCCGGCCGGAGTGCGAGCATCGTCAGTAGGCATGGAGTAGCCACTGTTCCGGTGACAAGAGGTTGCCCGCAGGGGTCCATAAGTGGTCCGTTTATATGGAACATCTTAATGGACGTGTTGCTCCAGCGCTTAGAGCCCCTTGGTGCGCTCAGCGCGTATGCTGACGACTTGCTCCTCCTCATCGAAGGGAATGCCCGATCAGAGCTCGAACAAAAAGGAGGTGAGTTAATGTCCATCGTAGGCGCTTGGGGAGTTGAAGTCGGCGTTGCCGTTTCAACTAGCAAGACGGCGATCATGCTGCTCAAAGGCATACTTAGACGGCCGCCAGTGGTACGGTTTGCTGGAGCAAGCCTGCCATATAAGCGCAAGTATCGGTACCTAGGCATCACGGTCGGCGAGCGGTTGAGTTTTCTCCCGCACATCACGGGCTTGCGTGATAAGCTGACCGGAGTCGTAGGGGCATTGTCGCGCGTACTGCGGGTCGACTGGGGACTCAGTCCCCGCGCAAAGCGGACAATATATGCCGGACTCATGGTGCCCTGTGCACTATTTGGTGCCTCGGTTTGGTCTGTCGTGACGACGACGCAAGTGGTTGCCAGGAGGCATCTGCTTGCGTGCCAAAGGATCGTCCTGATTGGATGCCTACCGGTATGCCGAACAGTGTCCACCATGGCACTGCAAGTACTAGCTGGAGCCCCCCCGTTTGATCTGGCTGCCAGACGCCTGGCAATCAGCTTCAAGCTAAAGCGTGACTACCCGCTGGAGGAGAGCGATTGGCTGTACGGCGAAGATTTGGCAAATCTTAGCTGGAAGCAGAAGATGGCGCGACTAGACGAAGACCTGTTGTGCGAGTGGCAACGCAGATGGG
The DNA here is from genome assembly GCF_009870125.1 of Drosophila pseudoobscura. Taxonomy (NCBI): domain Eukaryota; kingdom Metazoa; phylum Arthropoda; class Insecta; order Diptera; family Drosophilidae; genus Drosophila; species Drosophila pseudoobscura. The sequence continues at coordinate 9,495 of NW_022881716.1, read as the reverse complement.
ATGATGGTGACTCCCCAGGACGGGTGACGCACCGCTTCATCCCGAACGCAGGCTTCGTCTACAGCGAACGAAGGTTTGGCTTCACGCTGCGCGCTGGGTTCCTGCTGACGGGCCACGGATCGCTCAATGCATTTCTGCATGGAAGAAGCCTTAGCGACACGCCAGCATGTCTATGCGGCGCAGAACGCGAGGATTGGCAGCACTTCCTATGTGCTTGTCCCCTCTATACAGACTTGCGAGACCTCGATGGACTTGGAGTGCAGTACACGGATGGCGACTGGACCTTCTCCGATGTGACGGCTTCTCAGGAGAGAATGCGGACTCTCGACAGGTTCGCCGGACTGGCGTTCTCCAGGCGACAGCAGCTGCTGAATGCGCAAGCGGCGCACGGGCTGGGTGGATTCCCTATCCAGGCCGGTCGGGGCTAAAAGGGAGGATCGAGCTGAGTCCTTAAGATCGGTACCACGGGTTGTGCAGTTCCAAGGCTGCACATTGAGGTCGGCCCCCTAGTGGGAGTATCGTGGTGGCTGTGGTTGATACCCAAACGTTACGCGGGGAGAGCCGCTAGGCTCCTCGTGGAGTTGCGCTCTCAACCGGGTGCCGAGACCCATAGATCGGAAGACGTGTTAGATACACCTCGCCCCTCACCAAGGGGGATTGTATGCCCGACCAGGATACTTTCAATTGGTACCAGAAGAGTCGCTATGTACATAGCTATAGCTTCTTTTTAGGGGCGTTAACTGGCGCATTGTACCAGGTTCCTGCGTATGTAGCGGTGGTGCGTGATGGCGTGATATATGTAAATATATCGCACTAATCGAGGCTAAGCTGCAGATAAACATTAGACGCCGTGGTTGAAATCCCTCCCTGAGGAACCGCCACGTAAAATAAAGCTGAGAGATCAGATTCATTCTGTCCCTATCTACTATCTAGCGAAACCACAGCCAAGGGAACGGGCTTGGAATAATTAGCGGGGAAAGAAGACCCTTTTGAGCTTGACTCTAATCTGGCAGTGTAAGGAGACATAAGAGGTGTAGCATAAGTGGGAGATATTAGATTTCGGTTTGGTATCGACAATGAAATACCACTACTCTTATTGTTTCCTTACTTACTTGATTAAATGGAACGTGTATCATTTCCTAGCCATTATACGGATATATTTATTATATCTTATGGTATTGGGTTTTGATGCAAGCTTCTTGATCAAAGTATCACGAGTTTGTTATATAATCGCAAACAAATTCTTTAATGAGAAAATGCATTTATGTATTTTCAATTTGAAAATTTGGTATAACTCCAATTACTCAGGTATGATCCAATTCAAGGACATTGCCAGGTAGGGAGTTTGACTGGGGCGGTACATCTCTCAAATAATAACGGAGGTGTCCCAAGGCCAGCTCAGTGCGGACAGAAACCACACATAGAGCAAAAGGGCAAATGCTGACTTGATCTCGGTGTTCAGTACACACAGGGACAGCAAAAGCTCGGCCTATCGATCCTTTTGGTTTAAAGAGTTTTTAACAAGAGGTGTCAGAAAAGTTACCATAGGGATAACTGGCTTGTGGCGGCCAAGCGTTCATAGCGACGTCGCTTTTTGATCCTTCGATGTCGGCTCTTCCTATCATTGTGAAGCAAAATTCACCAAGCGTTGGATTGTTCACCCATGCAAGGGAACGTGAGCTGGGTTTAGACCGTCGTGAGACAGGTTAGTTTTACCCTACTAATGACAAAACGTTGTTGCGACAGCATTCCTGCGTAGTACGAGAGGAACCGCAGGTACGGACCAATGGCACAATACTTGTTCGAGCGAACAGTGGTATGACGCTACGTCCGTTGGATTATGCCTGAACGCCTCTAAGGTCGTATCCGTGCTGGACTGCAATGATAAATAAGGGGCAATTTGCATTGTATGGCTTCTAAACCATTAAAAGTTTATAATTTATTTTATAAACGACAATGGATGTGATGCCAATGTAATTTGTAACATAGTAAATTGGGAGGATCATCGATCACCTGATGCCGCGCTAGTTGCATATAAAAACATTATTTAATACAATGACAAAGCCTAGAATCAATTGTAAACGACTTTTGTAACAGGCAAGGTGTTGTAAGTGGTTGAGCAGCTGCCATACTGCGATCCACTGAAGCTTATCCTTTGCTTGATGATTCGATATATATAAATTTATTCTTTATATATGAAAATTATTTTTATATATTTATATGAATATATACCTATAAATGGTAATATATATTTATATATAGATATATATTAAAAAGAATATATTTTATATAAATATGGATAAATTATTTATCCTATATAAATTACGTTGGCTTGAATATGAATATAATGTTATATTATAAGTTTGTTATACTTAATTACATATGAAATGATACTTATAAAAATTTTATTATGTGAACACACGAAACATAGTGTATATGCATATGTGCAAATGTGAATGTATATATGAAATAATATGAATGCAAAAAGCATGGAGTGATCGTATATGGAACTTGGAAGTATTTCTAATATTGGAATTTAATGATATGTGATATGAATGCAAGAATTAAATAGTTTGGTATATAAAATGTGATAATATTATTGGGTATGTGAAATGTTTCCCATATCCTAAAAATTATAACATGAGCATGATTTGATTATGAATACAGAAAATATAAAGATATATTTTATATACATATGTACAAATATATGTATATTTGGAGTGGTCGTTTGTGGAACTTGGAAGTATTTCTAATATTGGAATTTAATGATATGTGATATGAATGCAAGAATTAAATAGTTTGGTATATAAAATGTGATAATATTATTGGGTATGTGAAATGTTTCCCATATCCTAAAAATTATAACATGAGCATGATTTGATTATGAATACAGAAAATATAAAGATATATTTTATATACATATGTACAAATATATGTATATTTGGAGTGGTCGTTTGTGGAACTTGGCAGTATTTCTAATATTGGAATTCAATGATATGTGATATAAATGCAAGAATTAAATAGTTTTGTATATAAAATGACAATATTATGGATATGGGGAAACATTCACCATATCCTTAAAATTATAACATGAGCATGATTTGATTTTGAATAGAGAAAATATAATGATATATTTTATATACATATTTACAAAAATATATGTATATTTTTGACATTGTGTTATAATGAATAAAAATAACAAATAACGCCGAGGTGTGCTATAAAATATCAATATTAGGTTTTATATGGATATGGATATGGATATGGATATGGATATGGGAATGTTTCTCATATATAATATAACATTATAACATAATCATAATGCGATTATAAATATAGAAAATATAAAAATGTATTTAATATAAATAGATATATTACGTGTATATGTGAAATTAAAGCAAAGATACCAGCTGATATGATATTTTTCATGTAAATGAATGATGAATGTAATAAAAATAATTAATTTAATTTCATATGATATGGGGAACATACTAAGTCGGCAATGTCTGTTTATTTTATATGCGTATATATATTTTTCTTAATATATATGAATAATTTTGAAGTGATAGTATAGTATTTTGTATTAAAATACGAAAAGAAACTATTTTTAAAAGGTACTCTCAAGTAAAAATACCCGATTTGCGGAAAGCGTGGCAGAAAACCTATATAGGGAGTGGTAGTCTCGTGCATGGTATATTTCATATGAAAATTTTATAATGAAAAATTATTAATTTATTTCATATGATATGGGGAATATACTTAGCCGGCAATGTCTGTGTATTTTATATGAATATATATATATTTCTTAATATATATGAATAATTTTGAAGTGATAGTATTGTATTTTTTATTAAAATACGAAAAGAAACTATTGTTAAGAGGCACTCTCAAGTAAAAATACCCGATTTGCGGAAAGCGTGGCAGAAAACCTATATAGGGAGTGGTAGTCTCGTGCATGGTATATTTCATATGAAAATTTTATAATGAAAAATTATTAATTTATTTCATATGATATGGGGAATATACTTAGCCGGCAATGTCTGTGTATTTTATATGAATATATATATATTTCTTAATATATATGAATAATTTTGAAGTGATAGTATTGTATTTTTTATTAAAATACGAAAAGAAACTATTGTTAAGAGGCACTCTCAAGTAAAAATACCCGATTTGCGGAAAGCGTGGCAGAAAACCTATATAGGGAGTGGTAGTCTCGTGCATGGTATATTTCATATGAAAATTTTATAATGAAAAATTATTAATTTATTTCATATGATATGGGGAATATACTTAGCCGACAATGTCTGTGTATTTTATATGAATATATATATATTTCTTAATATATATGAATAATTTTGAAGTGATAGTATTGTATTTTTTATTAAAATACGAAAAGAAACTATTGTTAAGAGGCACTCTAAAGCAAAAATACCCGATTTGCGGAAAGCGTGGCAGAAAACCTATACATGATGGACAGTTGATGTCCATCGGTATTGTATACAATATTTGGTACAGTATTGTATATAATATTATTATATGTTGTCATTATACTCAAAGTAGTGTTTAATAGGAGATATTTGTTTTCAAATTGATCTTAATAAAGATAATATAGTGAAACTAACCAAGATATATACTATTTAGTATATATCATTTCTGTTTCGAATTATTATCGTGAATTTTTGGAAATGGTCTTATATGATTAAATATTGTATGAGTGCCATTTCAACAATGTACCAGCATATAATCAAAGCGATTTATATGCAAATTCAAATATTGCCAAAATATATAAATTCCATTCCACATGAACTCATGTGTTTGGTTTTATTTAATGTATATCACAAAAAACGCATACGAAATTGGATAAATTTTAAATTTGTTGTCAAAATACATAGTTTAAACACAATTAATATTGGTTTAAGCCTATATACGTGTGATAATATATTAAGTGCAAATAAAAAGATATTTTTGAACGAAAAAAAAATGTATATAATAAAATATATATATTTATATAGAGAAAAATGGCGAATGTGAATGCTATATAAAAATGGCCACAATCGTTTAACAAATTCTCATAAACTGTTGATAAAAAATATTTATTTATTTTTTTTTTTTATTCAAAAGTATTATTGAGTTGTCAAATATTTACATATGTGAGCGTATGCGCACGAAACGAAAACATTATTCTGGTTGATCCTGCCAGTAGTTATATGCTTGTCTCAAAGATTAAGCCATGCATGTCTAAGTACACACGAATTAAAAGTGAAACCGCAAAAGGCTCATTATATCAGTTATGGTTCCTTAGATCGTTAACAGTTACTTGGATAACTGTGGTAATTCTAGAGCTAATACATGCAATTAAAACACGGACCTTATGGGACGTGTGCTTTTATTAGGCTAAAACCAAGCGATCGCAAGATCGTTACATTGGTTGAACTCTAGATAACATGCAGATCGTATGGTCTTGTACCGACGACAGATCTTTCAAATGTCTGCCCTATCAACTTTTGATGGTAGTATCTAGGACTACCATGGTTGCAACGGGTAACGGGGAATCAGGGTTCGATTCCGGAGAGGGAGCCTGAGAAACGGCTACCACATCTAAGGAAGGCAGCAGGCGCGTAAATTACCCACTCCCAGCTCGGGGAGGTAGTGACGAAAAATAACAATACAGGACTCATATCCGAGGCCCTGTAATTGGAATGAGTACACTTTAAATCCTTTAACAAGGACCAATTGGAGGGCAAGTCTGGTGCCAGCAGCCGCGGTAATTCCAGCTCCAATAGCGTATATTAAAGTTGTTGCGGTTAAAACGTTCGTAGTTGAACTTGTGCTTCATACGGGTAGTACAACTTACAATTGTGGTTAGTACTATACCTTTATGTATGTAAGCGTATTACCGGTGGAGTTCTTATATATAATTAAGTACTTGTATTTTTTTATATATTCCTCCTATTTAAAAACCTGCATTAGTGCTCTTCATCGAGTGTTATTGTGGGCCGGTACAATTACTTTGAACAAATTAGAGTGCTTAAAGCAGGCTTCAAATGCCTGAATATTCTGTGCATGGGATAATGAAATAAGACCTCTGTTCTGCTTTCATTGGTTTTCAGATCAAGAGGTAATGATTAATAGAAGCAGTTTGGGGGCATTAGTATTACGACGCGAGAGGTGAAATTCTTGGACCGTCGTAAGACTAACTTAAGCGAAAGCATTTGCCAAAGATGTTTTCATTAATCAAGAACGAAAGTTAGAGGTTCGAAGGCGATCAGATACCGCCCTAGTTCTAACCATAAACGATGCCAGCTAGCAATTGGGTGTAGCTACTTTTATGGCTCTCTCAGTCGCTTCCCGGGAAACCAAAGCTTTTGGGCTCCGGGGGAAGTATGGTTGCAAAGCTGAAACTTAAAGGAATTGACGGAAGGGCACCACCAGGAGTGGAGCCTGCGGCTTAATTTGACTCAACACGGGAAAACTTACCAGGTCCGAACATAAGTGTGTAAGACAGATTGATAGCTCTTTCTCGAATCTATGGGTGGTGGTGCATGGCCGTTCTTAGTTCGTGGAGTGATTTGTCTGGTTAATTCCGATAACGAACGAGACTCAAATATATTAAATAGATATCTTCAGGATTATGGTGTTGAAGCTTATATAGCCTTCATTCATGGTGGCAGTAAAATGTTTATTGTGTTTGAATGTGTTTATATAAGTGGAGCCGTACCTGTTGGTTTGTCCCATTATAAGGACACTAGCTTCTTAAATGGACAAATTGCGTCTAGCAATAATGAGATTGAGCAATAACAGGTCTGTGATGCCCTTAGATGTCCTGGGCTGCACGCGCGCTACAATGAAAGTATCAACGTGTATTTCCTAGACCGAGAGGTCCGGGTAAACCGCTGAACCACTTTCATGCTTGGGATTGTGAACTGAAACTGTTCACATGAACTTGGAATTCCCAGTAAGTGTGAGTCATTAACTCGCATTGATTACGTCCCTGCCCTTTGTACACACCGCCCGTCGCTACTACCGATTGAATTATTTAGTGAGGTCTCCGGACGTGATCACTGTGACGCCTTGCGTGTTACGGTTGTTTCGCAAAAGTTGACCGAACTTGATTATTTAGAGGAAGTAAAAGTCGTAACAAGGTTTCCGTAGGTGAACCTGCGGAAGGATCATTATTGTATGTTTCTACCGTTAACAAAAATATATATATATTGCCAATTTACCAAACAAAATATGTTTTTATAAAATCATAATTGTAAAAAAAAATATATTCAGTTGTATATATTATATGTTTATATTAATTAATTATATTGCCAATATACTCATTTAGTAGTAGCTATACATATAACATTGTGTTCTATGTGTGTAGCAATTAATATATAAATACATATTGATGATATTATTACAATAATATTGATTTATAAAATCTGTGTGCATATGTACCATAGTATGCACGCGTTGCGAATATGTATTGTCCATCATAGCTATGGGCATACATTGGTTAATGCAACAGCCTAAAAAGTACAATGTTGTACCTGATTTCAGGTTAATACTTTTATATAAATTGATAATTATCAAACAAGCCAAAATACATATTATATTATTTAACAATATGGTAATATATCGTTTATATAAAACTAAGACATTTCGCAACATTCTTTTAGGATAAAATTAAAATTTATTGAAGGAATTGATATATGCCAGTAAAATGGTGTATTTTTAATTTCTTTCAATAAAGACATATCTGACAAATAAATGAATAAACAAATTTTAATCACTCTAAGCGGTGGATCACTCGGCTCATGGGTCGATGAAGAACGCAGCAAACTGTGCGTCATCGTGTGAACTGCAGGACACATGAACATCGACATTTTGAACGCATATCGCAGTCCATGCTGTTTGGTACTTTAATTAATTTTATAGTGCTGCTTGGACTACATATGGTTGAGGGTTGTAAGACTATGCTAAATAAGTTGTTTAAAAATTTTACGAAATTTTTAAGCATATTGTATATTATTGGATATGTATATATATATATATTCATAATATTGATATTAAATGGAAACGCATTATCTCTCATTGTTGTATATATTTGTGTGAGAAGAACGAAGAAAAATATATATTTTTTTGTCCTTTTTGAATCAAATAATACTGAGGAATGTCTAGCATAAAAAAATAATTAAAGTTTTTTCATCTAGAATTGCCTCTTATTAATGTTTCGAAAGGAAATTTTGTTGTAAATATAAATATTTAATATTCTTCGTGATATTCGTTATAAAATACGAATATTATAATGATTTCATTATGAGAACGCTCTATATATATAATAATATAGTGTAATTATCATTATAAATTTTAATATACGTATATACAACCTCAACTCATATGGGACTACCCCCTGAATTTAAGCATATTAATTAGGGGAGGAAAAGAAACTAACCAGGATTTTCTTAGTAGCGGCGAGCGAAAAGAAATCAGTTCAGCACTAAGTCACTTTGTCTATATGGCAAACGTGAGATGCAGTGTATGGAGCGTCAATATTCTAGTATGAGAAATTAACGATTTAAGTCCTTCTTAAATGAGGCCATTTACCCATAGAGGGTGCCAGGCCCGTATAACGTTAATGATTACTAGATGATGTTTCCAAAGAGTCGTGTTGCTTGATAGTGCAGCACTAAGTGGGTGGTAAACTCCATCTAAAACTAAATATAACCATGAGACCGATAGTAAACAAGTACCGTGAGGGAAAGTTGAAAAGAACTCTGAATAGAGAGTTAAACAGTACGTGAAACTGCTTAGAGGTTAAGCCCGATGAACCTGAATATCCGTTATGGAAAATTCATCATTAAAGTTGTAATATTTTAACAATATTATAATAATAGTGTGCATTTTTTCCATATAAGGACATTGTAATCTATTAGCATATAACAAATTTATCATAAAATATGACTTATAGTTTATTCAAATTATTATGCTTGCATTTTAACATAGAATAAATGTCATTAATTTGATAAAGTGTTGATAAATTAAAATTAATACAGTGCGTTAATTTTTCGAAATTATATAATGGCATAATTATCATTGATTTTTGTGTTTATTATATGCATTTGTATGATTAACAATGCGAAAGATTCAGGATACCTTCGGGACCCGTCTTGAAACACGGACCAAGGAGGTCTAACATATGTGCAAGTTATTGGGAGATAAACCTAATAGCGTAATTAACTTGACTAATAATGGGATTAGTTTTTTAACTATTTATAGATAATTAACACAATCCCGGGGCGTTCTATATAGTTATGTATGATAATATTATATTATTTATGCCTCTAACTGGAACGTACCTTGAGCATATATGCTGTGACCCGAAAGATGGTGAACTATACTTGATCAGGTTGAAGTCAGGGGAAACCTTGATGGAAGACCGAAACAGTTCTGACGTGCAAATCGATTGTCAGAATGAGTATAGGGGCGAAAGACCAATCGAACCAT